>NC_051154.1:247400547-247450547 GCF_013339745.2 Dermacentor silvarum
TAAATGAAAGAAACGATGGAAACCGTGTATTCCCAGTAGAGGGGACTGCTTTGAGGAGACAGCGCTTAAAATGTTGTTCAAAAGAAATAAAGATGATATAGCAAAAGTTCTGTTTCTTTCGAACACACCTCGTATTTTCTTTCGCGCAAGAAGAGAGAGAGAAATAACATTTTTAGCCCCGAAGGAACTAAAGCCCAAGTCCGGGCCTCCTGGTAGGCTCATGCCTCCTGGCCCAGAACGTTCTTCACGAGTTGCACCAAAAGCGGCCACCATATAATAGTTTTTCAAACCTTCGTGGGGGAGTGGTCCACTCCTCCCAGCTGCCAGGACACTGGTTGTGTAGTAATTTGGAAAGTATGTCTTTTTAAAGATGGCGTTTGCAGGGCACTCCCACAAGATGTGTTTATTTGATGGATAGGCCCCGCACTGTTTACAAGTGGGGGAGCCTGGATCCCCGTTAATATAATGCGTATAGTGTGGTGTGACTAATGTGTGTGTTTGTGCTTTTCGTATGATTGAGGCGTCCTCTCTCGAATGCGTGTAGGATGGTGTGTTGAGAATTGTTGATGCTTTCTGCGAGACTTCAAAATATGTATCCTTTCTTTCCGCTGCATTTTCTGCTCTTTTCTGGGGTTGTAAGTATCTTCAACAGGCCAAAGGATAGGAAGTCCCGGATTTTCTGCGCGGGTCAGCTGGTGTGCTCTTACATTTCCTCGCAATCCTTGATGGCCTGGAACCCATTGTATACGTATGCGTAGAAGGGGTGAGCATGCATGTACATGTGAAGCTTTGTGCGTATGCGGTAAGGAAGGTCACCATTTTGAATGTCTCTGCAAGCGCTTTGACTGTCTGTTCGGATTGTGATCGTGTCAGATGTATGTCTCATTTCCGTTATAGCGAGCATTACTGTCAGCAATTCCGCGTCGTGAGGCGTTGGGAATCCCAAGTAATTTTTCACAAGCGTCGAGTCATGGCCCACGACCGCTGCTTTTCTAATTTCGGCATTATGACTGGCATCTGTGTAGTACGTGCTTTTATCCTCTGTCCTCTGCATTGCACTTGTTATTTTTGAGCGCCTATTTCGATTCTTTTCAGGGTGCATATTTTTCGGAATGGGATCTACGGTTATCATTGGCAGATCATCCCATGGTGGTAGTTTCGGGGGAATTGGGGGTAAGTTAGCGGTTTCGTATCCCAATCTATTCAGTATTCAAATGTAGTACCGCAAGAAGAAGCGAAAAAAAGAGGCACGCTCTTTTGATCGTTCTGTGAAGAACCACTCACCCCCAATAAAGCTTCCATGCCTCTCGTGGGTGCCTGAGTGTTTCCTCTCCACACGTAGGAGGCGAGGACGAGCGCACCGAGACACTTACGATGATGATGATGATGATGATGATTTATTGGCATCCCCTTTGAAACGGGTGGCGACAAGTAGTCACCTAGCCTGCTTGATTTAATCAGGTATACTACACATGTTCTTTATCTAGCATTTTTGTATACCTTTTTCAAAAATTTAGCTTGTACCGCTGCCTACGATTTTAAGAGATCAGGTTGTATCCATCTGTTCCCTGCTTTTTTTCCACCAGTACTCCTAATCGTCTCTTGCTGATATCTACGGCTGATCTGTTTAGGTTTCCTTCCACTTTAAACCCAAGCGCTTCTGGGAGTTGCACGTTACCTACGGTTCTCGCTGGGTAGATCCCGTCGCATTTCCATTAGGATGTGCTGAGTGGTCTCTGGATCTTTACTGCAGCATACACATGTCTCATCTAGTTCCGAATATTTGTTCCGATATGTTTTCGTCCTTAGGCAACCGGCTCGAGCCTCAACTAGCAAGGCACTGCCCTTTGTGTTATCGTACAGATTTTTCCCTTCTAATTTCTTTCTTCTCATTCTTGTAAATCTCCATTGTTCTTTTCGTTTCCATTCTTTGCACCCAATTCAGGGTCTCTATTTCTCTCACTTTCTTTCTGATGACCCCTGGTTGTCTATTTACAGTTTTGATTTTCCTGTACTTGGTTGCCAACTTCCTTGACCTCTTCCTCCATTCTGTGTCCACGCTTTTCATGTAGAGATTGTGCACTTTAGCCGCCCATTTATTTTCATCCATGTTCCTGAGCCTTTCTTCAAAACTAATTTTGCTTTCTGCTTCTCTGACTTCAAAAGAGGCCCAACCCATGTCTCCATGCACTGCCTCATTTGTCGTATTACCGTGTGCTCCCAAAGCCAACCGGCCTACTGATCTTTGGTTAACTTCCAAACCCGCCAATATATCCGATTTTAAGCATATAATGGCATTTGCGAATGTTAGCGCTGGCACCATTACTCCTTCCAGATTCCACGCACCACCTCATACTTATTATGGCCCCACAGTGCTCTGTGTTTCATTCATGCTGCATTCCGCTTCCCCTTTATTTTCAGATATCTTGGTGGTTGCTTGAGTAATTCTTTCCTTTGTTTATGTGTACGCAGATGGTACTTATATTGCTTCGCTATGGTATTACTTGCTGTTAATTGCACCACGAAGTTACTCGTGTGTTCATTAAAGATCATAATCCCTGATTTCGCTGTGCCTAAACTTAAGGCCTAGATTTGTCGCTGCGTTCCCACAGCTATTCGCAAGTATCTGTAAATCTTTTTTATTGTCCGCTAGTAGCACAATGTCGTCTGCGTACATCAATCCAGGGACCTTCTGTTGCACCATTTGTCCATTACGCATGTAGGATACATCAAAACCTAATTCGCTGTTTTCCAGTCGTCTTTCTATGCCCTTGACGTAAAGCGTGAACAACAATGGTGACAGAGGGCATCCTTGCTTCAATCCTTGGTGAATTCCCACCATTTCATTTCCTTTTCGGCCTTCCCATGCCACTTGTACTTGGTTGTCTCGATATATCTCCCTCAGCAGCTCCACGAAATCGTCATCTATGCCTTCGTATTGAAGAATATCCCACAACAATTCCCTGTCTACGTTGTCATAAGCTCCTTTAATATCTAGAAATGCTACCCATAAAGGTCCTTTTTCTGAGCTACTGAAATCTCTATGCACTGAGTTAGTACAAACATATTGTCTTTTAAGCGTCTGCCTGGCCTGAACCCCATTCTGTAGTTCCCCCAATACACCGTTTTTCCTCCACCCACTTCGACAGTTCTAATTTTATGGCTGCATTGCCATTCTATATATCACCGACGTTACTGTAACTGGCCTGTACGAGCTCGTCTTATCCTTATCTCCTTTGCCTTTGTAGATGAGATTCATCTTGCTTTCACGCCATCCAACGGAAATATCTTTGTTCTAATCACTTGCTCTATGGCATTAGTCAGCAGTGCCTTTGCTTTTTGGACCGAGGTTTTTGATAAGCTGTATTGGGATTTCATCGGGTCCCGCTGCCGTGTTGTTAGGGACATTTTCTGCTGCCTTTTTCCAATAGAGCTTTCTATGCTGAATTTTGATCTCTCAAGCCTCTCTGTTGTTGCTGGATCTGTTGTCTGAACTACACTTTTTCTCGTACCGAAGTTATGCCTGATAACGTCTGTGATGTACCGCAGCGCATCATCGCCTTTCATAGATGTACCGACTTCATCCCTTATAGCCGTTTGCGAGTTTCTAGTTCGAGCTCCGAGTGCTTTTATATGGTTCCAGAATCTTTTTGGGGCGCCTTTGTCTCTTTGTGAATGTTATGCACCCAACGTCACTTGCGCATTTAATTTTCTCTTGCACGAGCTCACTCGCAACCCTTTTCTTTTCTCTGTATGTATTCCATCTAAGGAGCACCTCTTCTTCTTGTAATTCCAACTTTTTGGCTTCTCGATGAACCCTAGATGCCTCTTTACGCTCTTCTATAGCTTGTTTTAATTTCCTTGTTACACCACTTACGTGGTTTCCTCTTTCCAATCCAACAATTGTATTGCCGTGTCCGCCTTATTTCATGCTACACTACGTATCACCAGCGACATCTAGCGTAGGTTTCACCAAACCGTTGTGTCGAGCCTCTTCTTTCCGCCGACAGATGGCGGCATTCTTCTTTAGGTTATTTGTACATGATGAATGTTGATACAAAATGGAAGAAGCTGACCAGAAAACTGTCAATCAAATATTTGGACTGCAGGAGGGGTGCAAACCAGGAAACAGCGGTTAAGAAAAAGGTTAAGGAAACAGAGAGGGTCTGTGGAAAACAGGGATGCAGACGAAATCAGCACTGGGCACATACCGAACTTTCAAGCAAGAAATTGCCAAAGAAAATATCTACGATAATTCTAGGGGAAGCTCTTTGTTGTTTGAAGCCAGGACGGGAGTATTACGGACTAAGATGTACCGAGTCAAGTACCAAGGTATAGACACGTTGTGCTGTGCGTGTGGAGAAGAAGAGGAAACGGCTGAACACCTCATACTTTTCTGTAAGGGCTTAACCCTACAGTGCAAGGCAACGGGGCTGATTTTTCAAAGCATTGGGGTTTAGGGACAGTGAAGGCAAAATAGACTTTAAGCGGGTAGAAATAACTAAACAGAGGTTATCTGATTGGTGGATAATGAAGTTGCAATTAGACTAAAAATGGGGGAGAGCAGAAACAAGAGAAAACTACAAAAAGTTGGAGGCCAGAACCAAACGGCTCACTGGGGCGTTCTCTTAAGCAGTCATATCGCATTCTGAAAAGGTCCCCCAAGGAGAAAGAGAGAGAGGGGTTCTTAATGAAAGTACAGAGGCTTGCCTGGCAGAATGTCTGAAGGACTGTCCCAAGCAGCGTTACGGAAAGGAAGAAAGGAAGAATTGAGGACGCATTTATATTATATTAGTTTATTATTATTATTCTTATTATATTATTATTATTATTATTATATTATTATTATTTATTATTATTATTATTATTATTTATGCGGGCGCCAGCACTCAGACCTTAGGGTTGTTCCTGGGCACGTTAAATAAACCTGATTGATTGATTGATTGATTATTAATATTTTCATCACCATCATCATCATTATTTCCTTCATTTCCTTCTGTTTCTTTTCAAACTCCTTCACGGTATCCTCACCTGCCCCGAACTCCTCAATTGTATTATGTTTCGTATTCCGCGCTAGATCACCAGAGAACATAGACCTTTCAATGTTCCTGGGCGCTATAACGTAAAATGATTCCAAACTGTTTTGATTCCAATCTCTGCAATCAGCCTCCACGATTGGTAAAAACATTTTCGGGTCACTCCCAACTTCGCCTGTCTGTCACGCGAAGTCACGAAAACCGCGATAGCTCCCCATCTGATATAACATGTACACACTGATTATGCATGATTAAACCACACAAAAGAAAAAAAAACATTCCTGATTCGGCGCATTTTCACCATTAGATTTATGCTCTTGTTCCAATGTTTTCTGGCTACGCCCACTTCACCTGTATGTTAGGCGACCTCACAAAACCCCGAAAGCTCACCACGTCATACTGACATGTACGCGAAAAAAATTGCATTATTATGGCGAAAAAAAGCTGAAAATTTTTCTCAATAGCCAGAGACTGCCCCGTCCGAAAGGAATAGAAGATGGCTGCCGGCCGATCGGTCAGGCCCTCGCTACTCGCCTCTGCCGGTGAGCGTGTATTATTTGCGCATGATAAACCTTCTTGCGTGGCAGCAAAACCTTATCGAGCCCTTCCGGCATTCATACGACATTGCTCTGCCAACTCTTCCTTGCTGAGGATCCGTTTTAGCGGCAATCTTATCCTTCCGTTGCACGCCGCCGCGATTTTCGACCAGCCACCGCAGGTCTAAGTAAGGCGAAGCGGGCCAATCGGAGAAGCCGGCACCACCCTCTTCATGCGGTTATCTATTTTCCACTGTGCTGGCTCGGCCACATCGAAAGCCTTTCCACTAGAGCGTGCTCCCGCCTCTTGTCAGCCAATTAGATAAGAAAAACGCTGAATGTAGACAATGTTATTGGTTTTGAAAGCGAACAAAGGTGACCCCCTATAAACGAGGAGAGTGTTTGATTGGGTTGTTCAGACAACGCTGCGGGTCACCGCCCGATGCTTGCGTCAGTGGTTACGTAATTTGATGTCAGGAGTTTGGAATTAAAACCGTTTGGAATCATTTTACGTAATAGCACCCCTGCCTGTCATCACTAACACTCAACCGTCACAGAATACAATCTTTAAACGCTGCTTTCATGATCTGGATATTCTTCATAACCTGCTGCATTGTTCTTTTACGAGCTTTAAGTTGTTGTGTCATTAGTCTCCCATATTGTGCGACTGCCCTTCTCCTGCTTTGGCTTTTGTGTTCACCTTGCGCCTTGTTGCATGTACACTCTTCTGTTCAAGATTGTTATTTTATTCATCGTTTTTTTTTACCTGATGTTCCCCTGCAATTTTTTTTACTGTATACGTGCGCCAGCACTTAGACCTCATGGTTGTTCCTGGACACGGTAAATAAATTATTGATTATTATTATTATTATCATTTATTTTATTATTTTATTTATTATTATTAATATTTATTTTCGCGTACCTGCTAAAACACACATGAATCTACGCAATCCCTCCAGATATGTTGTTCCTCGGACAAGAACTAATTATGGTAAAGGGCCATGAAAGTATTATATCCCGAATTTGTTTAATGAACTCCCCACTTCAGTACTGGAGCAACGAAGTTTATCTGCTTAAAGAATGCCTTAAAAAAGGGGACATAAAATATATTCTCGTATAAAGCTAACCTTTATTTTGTCTGTGTGAACATTATGATTGGTTTAGACTTTAAAGCAATGTTATCTCGCGGTTTTTCTTTAGAACATTGGCTAATACAGTGTCTATTCATGTTATAGTGGGATGTGTTTTGTTTGACAATGCCATATAGCACCTTTTTCACTCTGTTTGGCGCTTTCTTGGTAATTTGTAAGTGTTCTTAAAAATGGTGAAGAGCTTAGTTTTTATTTGGGAGCATTAGTTAGGCTCGTGAACCTGTTAAAATGATTTTGCCATAACTGTCAGGTCTCTGCCACTCAAGCCCTTGGAAGGCTTCGGCAGACCTCACAAAAAAACAATGTACCAAAGAACTCGCAATAAAGGGTATTATTATTATTATTATTATTATTATATATATTATTATTATTATTATTATTATATTATTATTATTATTATTATTTGCCAGCATGTCTTAATCTTTCAATGAACTACCGGATTTTAGTTCATTTAAAAGAGAATTTCGATGCAAACTCTGATCAAAGCTCACCGAATGTGTGCGCTAATATTCGAAGTTTGCGTAATACTAGGAATAGTTGCAGCTGGCTTTGTAGACGTTTTTTATAACAACAAAAATCAATGTTCCCCAGGCTTGCCTTGATGGATTCACCTTGTAGGGCCTTTCTGAACATTTTCTTTCACGGAGCGGGCGTCGTGGTGGAGGTATGCTCTCTTTGTAAACAACTGTGAAGTTTCTTCTGCTCATTCTTCTTTTGTACATGCTGAATCTATGATGGTCAAAGTTTGTAAGAGGTTATTTTCTGTGCATATCTTATCGATTTATCGACCGTCCTCATGCAGCCTTTCAAGGTTTCTTGTAGCGCTTGATGAAACTTTGCGGCAGTGGAGTTCAGTGGGCCAATTCCGTTTCATCGGGGACTTTAATATCAGCATTTTATGCCCTGAAAAATCATCTGTTCATGATTGTCTATCTACGTCGTCCGATTAGGGTCTGTAACGTACAATTGGAGCTCCTACTAGAGCAGAATTAGTTCATAATAGCCTAATGCAGTCCTGCTTAGATCCCATAGCGGTCAGAGCTCCCAACTGTTCATCTAGGTCATGTACTATTCTACAAAGGTTGGCTGACCACTACTTGTAGCATGCCGTCTTGTATTACCAGACGCGTCTGAACGCCGTCGGTCGTAACTACATCTGGGCAGCGCAAATGCCTTGTCACTATATTTAATCAATCAAAGCTTGATCATCTTATCGTTTCGTTTGACTGCACATCCTTAACCAAAGAAGATTCGTCAGGCAAAGTGTAAGAAAGGATGCGTACGCAACTGAAAATTTTTGAATTACGAGTCACGCGGTTTGTAGCTACACCTATAAGAACCCACTGCTGGATAAACACGGAAACTCTTGCTGCGATTTGGTATCGAGATATCTAGTGGAAACGCTGCACAAGAAATACGAGAAACCAAGCACTGCAATTTGAATACAAGTCGGCAAGAAATAGAGTTGTTGCTCTTCTGCGTGGTTCCAAACGCCGTTACTTTTTTCATAAATTCCAGCAATCTTCAAATAATGTAACAAAACTTGATCTTTGTTAAATAATCTCAGAGGGGTGAGTTCCAGTAAATGGTCTGTTTTCTATTTTTTCAGCAACCTCCCACAGCAGTGGCTGATGCCTTCAGCAGACGCTTTTTAAGAACGTCCCTAAGAGCTGTCTTTCTATCCACACTCCGCCGTCAACGCAATCCATATGAGTCAGCTTTTCTTCCAATAATTTCGAGCAGTGATCTGGAAAGAATTCTTTTCAGCTTCCGTCCGAATAAGCCCCCTGGATATGATGGAATATCATAACACATCATCCGAAGGAATTTCAATGTTTTGTCAGATATTATTTTCCATATGCTGAATATTTTTGGAATGCACTAAATTCCGGAATGCCTAAAAACTGCAGTTGCTTTACCACTACACAAGCCAAAAAAGAATGATAAGATCAAAAACTATCAGTCAATTTCTATCTTCAATTTTTTTTTATTTAGAAATACCTCACAGGCCTACGAAGAGGCCTAGGGTGAGGGGGGCGTATCTTACAATAAATACAATCGGTTAAAAGATTTCGATGCAACATGGAATCAAACATAGGCACAAGACGAAGAAATTAGCATATTACAAAAAGCAAGCATATCATAAAAAAAGAAGAAAAGAAGTGAACAGATAAGCATTGCATAAAAACAGCAAGAAGTGAAAAAAGTTACATTCTACAATACATAGTTACAAAGAACTTTATACATTGCATAATATTGAAAAAGCGAAAAAGAAAAAAAAGTGAATAAAATATCAAAAATATCACAGGCATAACGCCTGTTATAACCTATTATTGCTCAGCATAACCTATTATTGCTCAGGTCTTAGCAAAATTGTTTTCCCTACAATGTCTTGTTTGCTTAAAAAATTTTCTATCCTGACTGATCACCAGTTTAGCTTTGTTTTATGCATGTACTGTTGCGCTGCGTGAGGAATTTTCAAATGAACTGTTCTCGGCATTCAATCAGAATCTTTTCACGTGTGCTCTCTTCTTAGATGTAGCGAAATCTTTTGACACCCGAACCACCAAATCTTGTTAAGTAAACTGTATTTTTGGGAATTTCGTGGGCCTTTTTACGACATTCTAAAAAATTACTTGAGCAACCGATTGCTCAAGCTACCGATAATAAGGGCGTTTTCAGTTTCTAAGTTGTCGCTGAATGCTGGTTTCCTCAGGGGTCAATTTATCGCCATTGTCGTTCAACACCTTAGTTAAAGACTTTCCTTTGTCAATTTCAAAATGTTCGGTGTTCCACTATGCGGACGACACTGTGTTACAGGCAATACATCTTTCTTACAAAATTTCCACTGAAAGGTTGCAAAATGACGTGTACAATGTAATGCTTAGGTTCACTGGCTATGAAATTGTTGTCAATGTCCCAAAAACACCACTTGCTTGTTTTCACTCTCCACTCAAGACTACTGTAGTTAACATGCATCTCTACACACATAAGTCGAACTGTGTTTCTTTTAAATGTGCACCTATTCTATACGTGGATTGTGTTAAATATCTTGGAATATCTTTTGATATGAACTTGGCAACATCAAGTATCACTTATTTGTTTAAAACTATGGTCAGTCTCTTGGCTGTTGTTTAATATCAAAAGTTTTGCGCTCCTGCCTGTAAAAAACGTGATGGTAAATGAATTGGGTTGCAGTGTGTGGAGATTCGGCATTAGTCTTGGAATTCTGTTCGGATCATTGGAGATGCAAGATAGACAGGAATATAAAAAAGTATTCTTAAGAATTCTGCGTGCAATTCCCCAATTGTAACAGCTGCAATTATCTTCCATGAACTTGGGCTACAGAATTTTCAATCCTTGCTTATCGAAACAGTTGTCGTCAAACATCATTGGAATTCCGCATTCAAGTAAGCGTAACTTTGCAAGTTTATACGGCCGATAAAACTAATATCCTTACTTAATATAGCTGTCTACTGTTTGCTTCGCAATCGATGCTTCACCTTTCGGTCGAAACTGCGACATTTCTTTTCAGACACTGTTTACTGTGCTTTAAATTTCTAAATTGCTAAGCACTAATAGTTGTCTAAACACAACAACGCAATTAGCCTCTGCCCACATGCATAATCATTGCAAACTGCTGAACTTATTACTGAACGTTTTGTTGAAAATTATCAATTTCCAAAGTCGCAAAGCTGTTTGAAGCCAAAATGACGAAGTTTAGGCAAATTCATATTCTGCGCGTTAATACATAGAGGAAAGAAAGAAAACTAGGAGGTAGCATGACCTCAGGCAGCTAGCCTCGGCAAGACAAACTCCTCTAACGCCGCCCCCTACCACTCCGATGCCTATCTGCGCGTTGACTACTAGGAAATACGCTTTTCGTGGTTTCAAGATTTCGTGGTTTGAGAGTTTTTGAGGTTTCAAGAGTTTCAAGAGGAAATACGCTTTTCATTTTCAAGATCATTGTTTGTTTAGCGCTAACTCTGAACACACCCTCGCCACGATTGGTCCGTGCTATCCGCTATCCACTCTCCGCTTTACTCTGTCCCCTCATCTTGCGTACTCGGCTGCGAGAAATTAAGCGCTTGCTGGCTGAACCCCTTTGCATGCAGATCCCGCAGGCACATGCTCCAGAATTTCCGAGAGTCAAGTGTCGGTGGTCGGGTAAGTCCTGTTCTTCTACGCCATGTGGGGAGGGCGAAGCTGACGATGAGGAGGTCGCCTAACGAGGAAGGCGTGTAGCGGAAAGGGCGGACGCAGCAAACCCAGCTTCCAGCTCTTAACTGCAGCCATAGTAGACAGATGGAGCCACGTACATGCAATTCACTCTGACCACCACTACTTCCTAACCTTCAAGATGTTTGTGCGGTAGCCTCTTGCGTGTGACGTCACCTGAGGGTTCGTTGTCGCGAGGCCTGTGTGCTTGCGACATGGTGGCTGTTGTAATCTGCTAGATGCCACTATCTGACCTTTTCTGAACAAGTTTCTGTGTCAAAAAGTTTGTACTAAAGTGTATGGAACATTTTAGTATGCCACATTATACTGTGTTTGCCTTCGATTCGCCCAGCTGTATTCGGGTGCAGAAGGTTCCTGCTCAAACATAGCGCGCCGGGGCATGCCTGGTTTACCTAAAACGGGTGCTATAAAACAGATTTATATTAACAAATGGTATAATTCGAATGGTATAATTCGAATAAAAAATTCTGCGCGATGAACAAGAAAACACATTTTTCCCCACATTTTTCTATACGATAGCTAGTTTAACAACCGGGTGCTAAACTTAAACCGATGTAACGGGAATGAAAAATGTTTTCAGCATTAATGATCCGGTGAAACACCAGGGCTTTTTTCACTGAAAGCCTTATATCACTGCAGGCCCACTTCGTCGGAACGTTTGATAGCGCTCTATTAATTCAAACTGTCTTGCCAGGCTTCACGCATACGGAGTCCTTCTGGTCCTGCGTCTTCATTATGCATGAGAAACACAGTGGACGCCTTCACAGGCCTTCACGTCTGCATGAATGGTTCGATTTCCTCTGCAAGCTCAGCAGGGGCAAGAGTCATTCCCGTGAGCTCCATCACCATAAAATCCCGGACATATCATTTGCCGTCACCGGATGAGGTCACCCGTTATGCCTATGACGGCATCCATTCTACAGCAATACCACTGTCGATATCCCACGCAGTTACAAGGCTTCGCTCGCTAGAACGCGAGCTTACACTGGCATCGTGGAACTCGATGGGCTTTACAAATACTCGTCGCCATAAATTTGATTCGCAGCTACAGCTCCGTCTTCCGCCAGGGATATCGCGAGTTCCCACAGATGGTTTCTAGCCACTGCGAGGCGATGTGTTACTCCCATTCAATAGCTTGTACCCCTGCCGAACTCCGCAGAGTACAGGGGTGTCAGGGGATTCGGGTGTGGTAAAGGTGCCGAACGGGAACAATGCTTAGTTCTAATAGTCCGGTGTTCGAGAGATTTTTGTTGGAAAGAAGCCTTTCTTCCGCCTGCGCAGCATAATTTTTGCATAATGGTCCATTCTTTCTGATGTGCTTGTTGCAAACATGTATCGATTCATTGTTCCTCACGACCGCGAGCTCTGATGTGGCACTGCGATCAGTTTCTTCATATGCCATACAGAGACGCGGTATTTTTTGCGAGAGTTACGTCAATGTGCGTGTCACGGCAGACGCCCTTGAAAGCACACACCTTTCATTTGTATCTTTAGGTTGAAAAGAAAAATTATTTTGTTTTTTTCTAGTAGACCACGTATCATTCTGCGTCAGGCTTATGTAACGTCTCGGAACGCTGAAATCCCGCTTAGTAACTGACACATGCAGGAAAAAGTGCAGTGGTTGTAAGCGTGAGTCTGAAAGTGATTTTTGTTGCTTCATAAGTGCCAAATATGCTCAAAGCTCCACGGGGAAAAATTTTTTGGTAGTCATTATGGCGACGTCATTATCCTTTCTGCTATTATATTCCAAACATGATTGAGTGAAAGCATAGAATAAATGTGAGTTTTAATTAGACGTAACGCTTTTTGGCTGATGCCCGTTGTCGTCACAATCACCTACTGTTCGTGAAGGAAGCTTTCATCTTAGTTGTTTTTTTTTTCTGGATTCCTTTGCGTAAATGTCCCTGCGTGGCCCTTTCTGTGCTGACCTGGGGTTGACGCTGACAAGGACTCTTATTCTTAGCAATATTTCTTTTTTTCTTTTTTTTTGTTCCTGTGAGCAACCTTAATGTGATGAAGTTGCATGGCATTGAAATATTTTGTCCATTTTCATTCTTGTTGCAAATATTGCGCGGCAATGAAAGATTTCCCCCATTTTCATTCTTGTTGCAAATATATGAATCAATCAATGTTTATTTTCTGTCTATGCAAAATACAGACAGAGGGGTATGCGAAACAAAAGAAAAGTTGCCAAGAAAGCTTGACAAGTTCACAGACCTTTAGGCACGTTGAAGCAGTTATAGAAAAATATTTGCAAAGGAAATCATTATACAACCTACTATGCCGCTAACTCAGAGCAATTAGACACGTAGCCGCGGCTAACAATCATAAGAGTTTTGATGAACAGAACTAAAATAACAAATTAAACACCTGAATAGAGGAGTTTCCTTATTTACAAAAATGTAATGCGCAGTTCTCATTGAGTGCAAGTGAATAAGTCAAAATCGCCACGCTCGTAGCTATTTAACAGAGAAGACAATCTGTAGCAATGTTTCTGTTTACCTAAACCTAGACGAACAGCCGGTACAACCCAGCTTTCCCCGTTCTTCTTCTTTCTGGGGTTTTATGTGCCAAAACCAGTTCTGAATATGAGGCACGCCGTACTGAAGGGCTCCGGATTAATTTTGACCACCTGGGGTTCTTTAACGAGCACTACAACGCAATCACACGGGCGTTTTTGCATTTCGCCTCCATCGAAATGCGGCCGCCGCGGCCGGGATTCGATCCCGCGACCTCGTGCTCAGCAGCGCAACGCCTTAGCTGACTGAGCCACCACGGCGGGTCAGCTTTCCCCGTGTCGTGTAATGTTACTTGGAACTCGGTGTTGTAAATGGGCTACCATGCGCAAATTATTTATGTTATTTTTAGTCTTGTTTTAAATTTTATGCTGAGCCGATACCTATAGAGATAGTATATGCTTACTATATATAGTATACTTCCGCATTGCGAAACAAATCCACCGTTGGAGAGGCATAAGGAATATTATTAATAAAGCGAAGGCTATCGTCCTGTAGTGTCTGTGAATAATGTTGTAGACTTGAGTGGGTGCAGTCTCCCCCACACAAGACAATGATAATTAAGGTGTAAGCAAAACAAGAAGTTATAGACCAGCCGGTTGACTTTTCTAGAAAGCAAGTGCCGGAGACGACCATTTGTGCGAGTTATCTGGGCTAGTTTTTTTTTTCTAAGCAATTTGATGTGATTATCGCAAGGCATATTGGAGGAAAAAACAATGCCAAGGCAATTTAGCTTTTCAACAATTTCAGTATTGCTGGTGTTCATTATAATGTTACCGTGGGATGAAATTAATTTGTTTGAGGTGCAGATATTACAGATTTTCTTTTATTCTGAATAATCTACATTCCATTAGAGACCGACCAGTTTCGGTATTCGTGATAGTGTAGTTACAGCAACCATTCATGTCATTACCTCAAAAAAACATACTACAATCATCAGCAAACACCATCTTTTTGGCGCCCGTATTAATGTTGACCATGTGATTAATATAGAGGTTGAACAACAGAGGGCCCATTGTGCTCTTCTGGGGGACAACACAAATTAAAGCTCTCAAGTCAGAGCTGGAGTTATTGATCCGCACTATTTGTAGTCGGCACCAGTATGATTTTATTATTGAAAGACCGAGTACGCGAACGCCATAATAGTAGTGTTTCTTGCATAGGATATCGTGGTTCGTTCACTAAAAGAAAGGCCTTCGAAAAGTCTACGAAAACACCAAGAACGAACTATTTTTTTAACTGTTCAAGAATGTATTCCTTCTGCACGAGCAAGGTTAATTGAGTGGATTTATTTATAAGGAAGCCAAATTGAGAAAGGGTTAAGATACTACGCTTATCAAGAAGCCTAGAAAACCTAATATATTTAAAATTTTTTGAGGGCCTTCGAAAATAGTGGTACAATAGATACAGGTCTGTAGTTTCCCAAATCATTTCTGTCAACCTTTTTGTAAAGAACAGATACTCTAGCAATCTGGTCGGATCTGAATTTAATCAATGTCGCATTTAGGTTTTGGATAACAGCTACAACCTCTTCAGTCATTACAGGTGACCAGGTATACGAAACAATTATTACGTACACTCCTATACTCGCTTGCGTGATTTAAGGTACCACTCGGTATCATGCTAATAAAACAAGTGTTAAAAGCATCGACCAAAGCTTTGTCAGGTATTTCCTTGTAATGTACGTCAGGTTTTAAAAGCGGACCATATTTTTATCGAATGCAAGATTATGTTTAACCTTGACCATAGGACGTCTGATCGGCCACCTTTAACACCCATATATGATGAATGATACTCTATCCGTGCTGATCTCAGCCTTTTCGTGAGCGTGTTACGGTATTGCTTGAACTCCTTCTAGTCCTTCCACAACCGGATTCTTAAAAATGTTTTATGCAATTGGTCTCTTTTTTCATTTGTTCATGTTACTCTGGTGTAATCCAAGGTTTCCGCTTTTTTTAATTCCTCTTGTTTTTCTTGGTGTAGTCCGAAGTCCTATGTGAGCTTTTGAGTACTAAGCTTTAAGTGCATGAATAATAAAATTACTATAGCGCCTAATTATTTCGTACTAATTTATTCAAGCGCCTGCCAAGACTGGTAGCCCTTTGTCAAAGAAGCAAATCGCGCTTTCTGAGACGCACCTGACTGGCAGTGAAAGAACGCAAAGAAAAGAAATTAAACGGCACGTAAAATTTTACGTGGTTGTTATCCTGGCTAAATGAAACTTGCAAATGTTTCATTCACAGGAGATCGGTAAGGGCACAAGTCCCCAAGTATGCTAATCAAATTCTTCCGCTTTAAAAGTTCTGTCACGTGACCTTAGAAACCCGAGAATAGGTGCACCCGTATTCGTAACACACTTCCCACACTACAGCGGTTCGGAAGAATATGTACCAGCCAATCAGGAGAAAAGTGAAGCAACATAAGAAAATTGAAAATTGGCAGTTTCTTCTCGAAGTACAACTAATTGAAAGTGATAGCAAGGTTTATCTTAGAGTTGTAGCTCCTCTGGGGCGGGCTTGAACAATACGCAGGGTGGACATGTTGGCGCGAGGCAGCACGCCAGGCAACTGCTGCTGCGAAGCAGAAACGGTGTCCAGGTAGGACCAGCTGCATCGCATAGCTGGCGTATTGTGGAACACCGCTAGTGGCGATGCAGGAGTTCGCACCTGGAAAGTGTCTGAGATCAGACTGAAGGAAAATCGACGGCGCTCGTAGCTTGAAACGTTCGCTCATTTTTTATGTGTGCACCACGGTATGGCTGTAGGCATGCACGCATATGCTCAGCAGGAACGCTTGTGCATGCGCGCGCAACCCTCATGCCAGCAGTGTACCGCAGAACGCTGCACCCGCTCCTCTGCGGTTTTGTCGTTTTTGCAGCCAAACACACTGCGCATCTCTAGCGCCCCCGCAGACTTTCTAACTTTCTAAAGGCGGAGCGCGCATGCGCCGTCGATACCATGACAGCCTCGAGTGCCCGTGTACTGGTTATCGTAATAATGTCAGTAATTATTTATATTGTGAGACCTTATGTGCCGAAAACCACGATATTATTGTGAGCTGCCTCGTAGGAGGGCACTCCGGATATTTTTTTCTTCTTTTTTATCGACCACTTAGGGTTCTTTAATGTGCTACCAGTGGATAGTAGACGAGTGTTTTTTGCATTTCTCCCTCATCTAAATGCGGCCGCAGCGGTCGGGATTTGATCCCACGCCCTTGAGTTTATCAGCGCAACGCCTAAGCCTCTACGCCACCACAGCGGGTAATAATAGGCAGTTTTCGTATAGCGTATAAAAGCAAACGCAAAGAGGTATAGCGTTATCATTAGCGTTGCCTGCTGCACACTGCCCGTGCGCTGTACGTAAACGGTGCTTGAGCTCTTACGTACGTACATTATTTTCGGTATTTAGCGTTCAACACTAACGCACGCGAAGTACTGACGCTAAGAAATAGCGTTGTCGTACATGGCGGCAACCTTGGCTCCCGCTTCACCGTGAATTCTAGTGATGGCTACGCTCTCACTCTCGTTGATTGTCAGAAACTACTGAAATGAACTTTCGCTTCCTCTAAACTCACCTGAAACGCTAGTTATGAGCACAGAGCGCATCCAATTTCTGAGATTGTTCAGCGATTCCGGCGTTCATAAGCCTGACGAGACGCATCCGCATAGCAACAAGACAGTGGTTGCTAATGGACTGTCTTGGCTTGAATACGTTTGTCACGAAGCACCTGACGGCGCTGTGTCTTTGAACGTCTCAGGGAGCCTCCATGCAACAGCGTTGCATGTAGGCTCCCTAAAACGTTTTCCTTATGTTTGCGTTCCCGTACGTTAAACTAAAAGTCTTGAAGGGACGCACACCATAGCGTCCCGCATAGGTTTAGCGTGTGGAGCACGTTAACGCTAACGCAAGCATTTTATGCTACCGGTATACTAAAGCTCTCTAATATTATGAGTGAAAGCAGCCAGCCACTGGCAGGCAGTTCTTCCAAACAGAAAGCTTTGTGAATTCGGCTGTGTTCGTTTTTTTTATTAAGATTTACGCAGTGGCGAACTTTGCTTTGTTTCTTGAAATTTTGCGATTTTCTTTTATTCATAAACTCTTCAATGGTCTTAACCATGTTTAGCGAGCACCTGCGAACTTAACTTGTCTTTTTTTTTCTTTTAAGTAAGACAAATTGATTTAGAGCTACCTATTATAATAGATAGAGAGAGAGAATTAATAAAGGGAAGGCAGGGAGGCCATGCTGAGGCCAATTGAGTAACCCTACACTGGGGAAGGAAGAAAAAAAATACAAAATGAGAAGGTGGCGAGAAAAAGAGTCCACAGCAAGTTCCCACGCACACATAAATGCGCACATATTATTACCCAACGGCTCACAACAAATCTAACGCTGCAAAAAGGAGATTTTCTCTGAAAACTACCTTCGAAAGGACCGACTGAAAACTCGGTTCAATGCGGAAAAGTGGTAATGAACCATGGATACAGACATGTCTGCGCACTCTGGCATCAGTGAGCTGAAATGTCTCGCTAAATGTAAGAGCTCGAGACACTCAGATACAAAGATGGAGCTTGAACATCACAGCACTGTGGTGTTGAGCTCCGTCGCTGTGTATGTGTGTTTCGCGCTCTTACATTTAGCACTGCAATACGAACACACCTAAGAATCCACTCCTAAAACGCCTCCACTCTTATAGTGAACTTTCTGGTATGCCATTTGAAAAATCCGGATTCAGTATAGGGTGAAACGACGGTGAAACATGGCCCATGGCACAGGGACACGAAGTCGACGTGCACGGCCGTTTCAGGAAATTCTGATCTACGAGCGTGTTGCCGCCAGCACGTATACATATGCAGTATTCAGATGTACGCACACCCGCTCGGGGAAGTCAGTATACGGTCCCAGAAGAGTGCATGTTGCAAGCGTACGTCACTGATGCTTGGAGTAGTGGGCAGCCCCAGCGCTCCATTGTCTTTCTTGTGGACCTTTTTTTTTTCTTTTTTTACGTTCTCCCACGAATACAACGCACAGAGGGGCAACGCATAGAGATAAAGACAGGGCGACTACTTAGTCGCTCCGCTACTCCCTGCTAAGAAGTTGCACTTGCCGCTATGTAAAACGATGCATTGTCTGCGGCGTCTAATTGCCGTCAAAGACGAAAGAAACAAGAAGTCCTAGACGTTCCCCGCCTCTGCGATTGTTTCATGCCCAGCCTACGCGTGTTTCTACGAAAGCTGCTTAGAGGCGAAAGAAAGCCCTTCTCAAACTTGATGACCGGTTTACGGATAATAGTCGGGCATGGGCGGTCTCTATAACATTGTTCTGTGAAGTGAACTAAGATGACAAGGAATTCGTGGGGTTCGCTGGTATGACTAAGTGGGAATCATTTTCGTAGATGTTCAGGTTTCCTCGCATACGACACGTGCACTGTTACCTCTACGACTGATGATTTCAGAGACTGCATGTATGAATATCTCCTGTTTGAACCAAAAGACTTGAAGGCTTCCGGGCTCACTGATATTTTTTTGGCAAAAAATAAATAAAAAAACTGCAGCCTCTCTGCGAATTACAGACGAATATCTGCACTACAAAATTTCTCAAGTCATAAGCAGCTCCTTGTCGAACATCAGGATGGTTAAGAATAAATGAACAGAAGAGGAACTACTGAACATTAAATAAATAATACTTAATCATTTTTAAAATAACTTATGCATGGTTGGAGGTTTTTTCTCGTTTTTTTTCTAGAGGAAAGCTTTTGATTGTATTAAGCATCACATACTGTTTCAAAAGATTTCTCTATATGGGATTAGAGGTGTTACTTTAAATCTTATGCATAATTGTTTTCAGGTACATTTCAGTTTGTGTACCATAACGGTGTTTTCTCAGAGTTGATGGAAGCGTACCCCAATGCTCCATACTGGGTCCCCTATTTTTAATTGTTTATATAAATGATAGTGTAAATAATACCCAAAATGGTTCTCCACGCCGCAGACACCAGTTTATTCTTTTTGGTCGTAATTTAGGTGAATTAGAAACAGTGGCAAATGATTGGTTACGTGAATTGCTAATTTCGTTATCTCTGAATAACTTAAGTAAAATGTTTCTAAAACCGTGTTTATTATTTTACGCCCTATCAACAAACCTGATGTCACTGATATTTCTATTTCCTTTGGTGCTCCAGCAATTCAATGGGTCATCATCATCATCAGCCTATTTTATGTACACTGTAGGACGAAGGCCTCTCCCTGCAATCTCCAGTTACCCCTGTTTTGCGCTAGTTGATTCCAATTTCTACCTACAAATTTTGTAATTTCATCACCCCACCTAGTTTTCTACTGTCCTCGACTGCGCTTCCCTTCTATTGGCACCCATTCTGCAACTCCATCCGTTATCTACCCTACACATTACATGGCGTACCCAGCTGTATTTTTTTCTCTTAATGTCAATTAGAATATCGCTTATCCCCGTTTGCTCTCTGATCCACACCGCTCTCTTCCTGTCTCTCAACGTTAAGCCTAACATTTTTGTGTTCTAATGCTCTTTGTGCTGTCCTTAACTTGTTCTGCAGCTTCTTTGTTAACTTACAAGTTAACGGGTGTCTGTATTTAAAATTAAATATTTAAATTCGAGTAAAATGTGATTTGGACTCCTCACATAAATAAAATACATTCTAGCATTTCCAGATCTAACTGCATGTATTCTAAAATCCGGCATCTGGTACCGACTTGGTTAAAACATAAGTTGTATTATTCATTCATCCATTCTCATCTAGACTACTGCTTATCAATCTGGAGCAACTTTAGTAAAACATACTTACATTGGCTAACAGTCCTTCAAAAACAAACTGTCCGCCCCAGAGAAAACCTCCGATGCTCGATACCACAGCAGAGTTCTTCTCAAAAAATGAAATGCAAAACGTTGATCAGTTATATAATCTGAAGCTTACTACATACATACACGTTGAAATAGAGAAAAATCAATCTGCATTTTTAGGCACAAGTAGCAGTGGCGGATTACTGCGACATGATGGCCTATCTATTCCTCTTCTGGCATGTGCATGTGTTGTGTCGTGTGTGTGTGTATTATTATTTGTCGCTTATTTCCTGCGCCAAGTTTCTTCCTTACAATGCATCTGCTATCTACTGCATAATTTCTCATATAATGTTCACGTTACTGCTTAATAATGCATGGGTGGTAGGGCGTTTGTCAGGCAGTTTTTTTTGCCATTAGCAGTGAATTTCCCTGACCGATAATGGGCCGGAAACAATAAAAATGAAATCAAATATGCAGCTGCAGAATGCCACAAAAGCATTGCTGCGTTTTCTGAAGACAACAGGACTGAGCGACCATCTATGACACAGCGCTGATAATTTTTATTACGTCGGCGGCTCAATTGTACATCCACTATTCGCTTTCCCTTCTACTCTTTTCCTCCCTTTTCCCTTTTTCCAGTGTGCAGAGTAGCCAGCCGGGCTCAGTCATGAATAACCTGCCTGCCTATCATTTATCATTTTCCCTCTCTTGCACCCCTCTCACTCTCCCTCGGCTTTCAATTCGTTTCGAACTATTTAGGATTTAATAATTGTGCATTTCCTGGTCGTCATTTGGACTCACCACATATTTTTGCTAAACTTAAACAATATATAAGAAATCATACACAGTTCCCATGCACAAGTACACAAGTTCGGTTTTACTTGAGACAGCTATAGCCCACGAAACAACGCTGCGCCACGTTGTACTGCTTTGGGAGAAAGGTTTCGTGGAAGAAAAAAACTGTGGGCCGAGATAATGTACTCTATTTCAATAATTTTCCTTTTCACTGCTTCCTCATTGGTTCGAATGGTTCTCCACATATGTTAGCGGCCCTAAACTAGATGCTAAGAAAGGAATAGAATCGAGCGAAAGAAATTATTACATCATGCCAGCTTACGTTTAATCCTCAAGGAAGATTTAGAGGGACGAAACAAGGGGAGAGGAAAAGTGGTAGCACCAGACCTTTTGAACTGATTTGAAAAAAACAGTGATGGTTATTCTCTTGGACAGCCAAATAAACAAAGAATAAAATGAACGAAATTTATTGCAAACTAAAATGAGATTCTCTTCATATATTTCATTCATTTCATTCCAAAGGGCTTGACGGAAAACCATGTTGGCTGATTGGCATGTTCCTAAATGAGTACTTAAAGGAGGAAAAAGAAAGACCGAAGGCCGGGAGCTTAACCAGAATGGCGTCTGGTTGGCTACCCTACAACGGGGGAAAAGAACACACTACAATAGTATATTCATAATATGGTCCTAATATGGTCATAATTTATGACATTTTAGCGATGCCTTGTAAGCAGCAAGTACGTTTACATTGTGCACTGAAAAGCTTCTCCACTTAGTCGACATGGTGTCTGATGGTTCTCGTTTTTACACCGAAGCTGTAAATCATGAAGATAGTGCAATACCGGGCCGACCTGCAATGAAGGTGAAGCAGGCTTCAAGCACTGCAGCAACTTGCAAAAATAAGTTTATTATATTGGGTCCAATTACAACCGGTATCAGATATTAAGCTGATAAGAACCGGTACTACACTTTGACCTGTGTCGGCCATGTCCACGTTCGCACCATACACGTGTACGCCATCCCGTGTATTAAAACTAGTGCCTGCCAATCTGAGTGTCTTCTGTCTCCTGACGTCATGCTCTACGTAGGTTCCTTTCCTCAGTTCTGCTCTGACTGTGAAATGGGTAGGCCGCGTGATGTACGGTCTGAAGAAGAACAGCGTGCCTACCAAGAACGACGGCGTGAACAGAATAGAGAATGGGCACGGCGGTGGCGGAAGGATACCACCGACGATGAGCAGCCCGTGGATGCCAAGCGTAAGCGTACTGCACGCCAGGAACGCGAGGCGGAAAGAAATGCGAACCGTCCATGTGGCCCCGATCCCGCAAACTTGGAATGTTTCACCGGAACAACGGTCAATCACCACATACACAGCTTCGCTAGTCATACACCTTCACAAAGTAGAGTGGCACTGAATTTTTTTATTTATTTTTATTTTTACACAAGGTACACAAAGCTGAATTGCGTGTCGCCAATCAACATTGTTGAAAATTAGTGTCGTATTTTTGTTCCGTATCATTCTTTTTGTCTTCCACATTGTGCCCATTTATTTTTGCTACAAACTTCATTGCAGTGATGCATTGAAGCAAATTACGTTTTGGCTAAAGATGCACAAGAAGTATTCTTCGAGTATTTATCATAATTATTCCTTTATTATCATACTTGGTAACCAAGAAAGATGTCTGCACCACTATCCCTGGTCTATCTGTGCTATCTAGTATTCCCGACTTTCTTGACAGACATGAGTAGTTCCTTTTTGTATTATTTTTGAATACAGGGTGTTACACTTTCCGTAAAAACATTGATCTACAGCACTGAAAAAAATTCCGGGCTTTACAAGTTAAAACCACAATATTATTATGAGGCACGCCATATATGTGTACTCCGGAATAACTTGGACCACCTGGGGTTCTTTAACGTTTGCCCAATGCATGGTCACGAGTGTTTTTGCATTCTGCCCTCATCGGAATGCGGCCACCGCGGCCGGATTAGAACCCGCGAACTCCTGCGGCCGCCGCGACCCTCAGCAGGGCAAAGCCAGAGCAACGGGCGTGTAGCTATGGCAACTATAGCAACTATGCGTGCTCGTCGAAGCCGGAGCGCTTCAGAGCGTTAGTCACAAATTCACGTGGGAATTGGTAAACGTGAGAGCACCGGGGGCTCGTAACTGCTATCTGCCGTGAGGAAGTTTATGTAATGCAGAAGCAAGTGGCGTCTAGCAGTTGTATTTTCTTTTTTTTTATTTCGGTTGCACTATACATCGCAAGCTACGCTCAGCGGATTAGCCCTAATGACGCTTTCCTTTCATGTACTCGTTATTCCGCGCCACTTTATGCATAGCGATCACGGCGCACTTCGAGGCTCATGGCAGTGAATGAGAGGTTATTATCTAACGAGCAAAAGGGCCACTTTGGCCGCTTCATTTCTGAGCTGTGAAAGGGGCAGATTTTTCATTAGTGAAAACTTGTGCTGGCCGCCACCTCCACAAGAGTTTTCGAAGGTTGAAAAAGTGGACATCGTCGTCACCTGCCTGGGCCGGTATTTTGTACCGATGCCTTTCCAATGCTAATGCCTTTTCGCGCTTTTCGCGCTTTGTCAGTGGTCAGAGCGACGGTCCGCTCACGTTATCAACGGGATCAGCCGGCCATGAGCGGTGGATGATAAGACTGGTATAGAATAAAGCATAACGCATCATTGCAAGATACCGGCCCTGGGTATTCGGGAAGACGCGGACGTCGCTTCGTTAAATGTGTACGGCAGGACGCCGACATCGCCAGGGGCATGCGCGTGCCACCTTCAGGAGGGCCTTCAACCACTTGCGTTCCACCGGATCTGTCCAGGTTCAAAAAAAGAGAGATTCCTGCTAATGTGACCAAGGACTTTGGCTAGATTAAACATGGCTAGATGAAAAAAAATTGTTTGCCGTGGACAGTTAACTACTGACGTCGCAAGAAGCTGGAGACCACCGAACCAGGGGCGGATCGAGGTTTTTTCTGAGGGGGGTGTCAGCTTCTGTCAATGATGATGATGATGATTGTAGTCTTTCATATTTATCGAAATTCACCGTTTCTGCTCACGATAAACCCGCGTTTTATACGTCTAGAGCAACACCTGTAGCCCACCATGGTGGCTCAGTCAGCTCAGGCGTTGCGCTGCTGAGCACGAGATCGCGGGATCGAATCCCGGCCGCGGCGGCCGCATTTCGATGGAGGCACAAAGTGAGATGATAATAGTCGCTGTGAACAGTCCAATTAACTAAAATTGAACAATTATTTTTGTCGACTGCAGTAAGTGGGTATGTTTGTATAGAAAACTTAGAGGCAGTCGTGTTTCTTACTGCCGTCAATAAAAAGGTAATTATTCAATTTTAGTCAATTCGGCTGCTGACAGTGATAATTATCACCTCACTTTGTGTCCCCCTGGCCACGTAACTTATTTCCGCAGGTGCTCTTCACGTGCCTCCCAGTGTCTAACTTTAAGAAAACTATAATGCTTAATTTTGAACACCTGGTATATCTAGCCTGTATTGATCTGTTGCAGGTTCGTTATAAATGCGTAAGCACGGGCCCGTCTTTGGCGTTCTGTTAAGACACATTGATTTCCTTAAGGAGATTCTTTGTGTTCGGCTGAGACACCTTCGTTTGCTTTGGAGCTCGATCCAACGCGGCAACCACAACGCTGGTTGTTTACGATATGCGAATCGCCGCGTATGAAGACTCACGACGCCACCTACAAGAAGAATTATGTGTTTTAGTAGCCGAGAGCGTGAGCCAGCATCTTCATGTTTTGTTTCCCGCGCGACGCCATCCTTTTACACAAGGCGCGCATCTGCTCCCGTTTCTCCCACGCGACGCCATCCTTGGCCCGCGCGCTGGCGTTGACCGCTGACGTCACGCTCCCCCACTTCGCAGCCGCTGCTCGAGACTTCGCCCCGCTCCGCAAGAACGCCCACTCAGATAAACGGATCCAGTGGCTTTGACCCTACTATGCCTAATGTACGGCAATAAAACTGAAGTTACAGTGAAAAACTTGTAGCGTACGAACGGTACTGTGCTCGTACTGGATATTGTCAACGTGTAACTGTGATCACAATGAGTGCTACAGTTAAAAAAAGTTGCCCATGCGTAGTTCTTAGTTTAGCTGTTGTTATTTATACAGGGTTTGTCCGAAAAGTAATGTCAGTGAGTTGATTAAAAAGAAATTATTGATCAGATCGGTACAACACAATAAAATGTTTCAAAATAGACTCCTCCTGCGTCGTTACATTGCTTCTGACGAGATTTCCAACCATCGAAGGCGTCACGGTAGGCCTCCTTAGGAATGTCCTTTAGAGCCTTGGTGCAAGCCTCTTCGACTTTGCCAACTGTCGCGAAATGATGTCCTTTCATGGGAATTTTCAAGCGCAGAAAGAAGAAGAAGCCTGGGAGAGCCATGTCAGGACTGTAGGGCGGCTGGGGAACCATTGACATCTTTCAATCGGCCAGGAAGCGGGTCACGAGGAAGGCGGTGCAGGCTGCATGGTGCGTTGTCATGGTGAAGTTTCCAATCACCCCCGATATCAGGCCGGGTGCAATGAATCCTTCGTTTGAGTCGCTTGAGCACTTTCACGTAGAATTTGGCGTTCACGGTTGTGCCATCAGTGGACAAGGCCACTGATGTCAAAGAACACAATCAGCATGGTCTTGAACTTTGACTTGCTAATTCTGGTCTTCTTGGGGCGAGGGGACGCCGAGCTATGCCATTTGGCACTTTGCCTTTTTGTTTCGGGGTCGTATTCAAACACCCAAGTCTTGTCACCTGGGATGACATTGTCCAAAACGTGGGGGTCACTTTCGCACAAGTCCCAAACTTCCTGTCGTGTTTCAACTCGGCTTGATTGTTGGTCGTCCATTCATATTTTGCGCAAGATCTTCGCGCACACTTTTCGCATTTGAAAATTATTCGTCAAAATCTCGTGAACGGTACTTTTTGGAATGTTTACTGTCTGTGCCACTAAACGGACACTCAAACGAGGGTCTGAGTACAAAAGATATCTCGCGCGCGTCACATTTTCGTCGCTGATGGTCGTCGATGGCGGTACAGCGCGGGCTTCATTGCTGAACTCTTCACAACCTTCTAAAAAGGCGTTGTGCCCCCGGTAAGCTTGACGTTCTGACAAACAATTATCACCAAAAGCTGTCTTTATCATTGGAAAAGTTTCTACTGGCGACTTGCCGGGTTTCACACAAAACTCGATGGCAATCCTTTGTTCCAACGAGCGCTGCATTACAGCTTGCACGGTAAATAAAGATGAGTTGACGAGAAACCTTGTCCTTACTCTCCAGATTGTCGCAGACGACTGAGCGACCACGCGTGCGTATGCTAACTTCCCCTTCCACCAATCCCAACTGGTCTTAGCGCGCTGCGACGTTTAGTCGCTTCACAATATAATCACTGACATTACTTTTCGGACAAACCCTGTATATGAACACTTCCGCAAGTGGTCTCTTTCATTAAGCAGGTTGGTCGCGGAACCGATGACACCCCAAGGGGCAAATAAGTTGATCAGGCGCGAAGGCTCTCGCGCGGACATCGGCGTGTTTGGCAAAAGGGACGTCCCTTCGTTCATTCGACGCCACCTACGGGACGAGTAAGGCACCGCCGGCGCCAGGAGGTCCAAGGTGTTCATGAGAAAAAATAACTACGGCAACTTCGCGACACCACACCCCGACGGAATACAACTAAGCTTGTGAGCGAGCTAGCTTTACTTCTACATGGCTGATATCACTGGTACTCGCGAAATATACTTTTGAAGAATGCTGGTGGCCATATTTTCTTGCGACAGGGCCATCCCCCTGTCAGCGAGGGGGCAATGCAGAAATCTGAGGAGTGGGTCAAGACATCCGGACATCCCCCCTGGATCCGCGCCTGCACCGAACATGTCTTTTATTAATTGCTTTGACTCCATATTTCACTTGTATGTCTTAGAACGAACATTCTGGAAAGAACTACCTATCAGCCCTCGAGGTATTTGGCTTCTTTCTTTTTTTGTTTTTGTAAGCAGAAAAGGAATGAGGGTTCCTGTACGATATTTATGCTTCTGGGCCTCCACAGTCTGTGGAATACGAAAATTGCAATGTGAGATGTGAATATCAGTGACCACCTACCGTGAATCAGTTTCATTGAGAGTGTCGGGTATAATATTATACTTATTATATTCAGGAAATGTAATATATTGCACAAAGTCAGCGCGCATGATGTATATTTCCGCAATGGGTTGCTGTTCTACGTGTTTTGAGGAAGTTGAGATGATTTTGAAATTACCACGTTAGCGAAAATGTAGTTGTCATGTTTTGGTTTGTAATGCAATACGATACGCATTGATTTGTAATACAAACAGGCAATGAGGAAATAAACTGCTGGCCTCCGGCTCTGATGGTAGAGCCACCACACCGGAACGTTGTTAGTCCAGGATTTGATCCCCTGTCTTGAAAGGATTTTTCTTCAACTGCGAAGCTTTCTTCCTGAGAAAATTGAATTAGTTTTCTTTGTAACTTCATGCGAAGTCATGGTGAAAGACAATGTTTCTATTTTTGAAACTTCATCTACCTTGAACTTCTTTGCATTGCTTAGTTGTTGTAACCAACAAGTCATTAACTTTTTCTGGCGTATATCCCACTGGAATATGGCCGTCCCGAAAGTCCTTAAAAACATGTTCTACAGCTTCTCGGTTTTGTCACTCTAAACACTTCATTGTCCATTAAAAAAAAGGACTTATTTCTCTCGGACATTTTCTAGCTGGCGAAATTTTGCTCTGTAAATTGACGAAAACAATTTTATACAGGGTGTTTTTTTAACTCTTCTTCAAACCCGCCGTGGTTGCTCAATGGCTATGGTGTTGGGCTGCTAAGCACGAGGACGCGGAATCGAATCCCAGCCACGGCGGCCGCATGTCGATGGGAGCGAAATGCGAAAACACCTGTGTACTTAGATTTAGGTGCACGTTAAAGAACCCCAGGCGGTCCAAATTATTCCGGTGTCCCCCAATACGGCGTGCCTCATAATCAGATCGTGGTTACGGCACGTAAAACTCCATAATTTTAACTCTTTTTTAAAGCATCTTGACCTGAAAGAGTATATATAGTACTGATCATTGCACATAGCGACAGGAAGAGGTATAGCTGAAACAATTCGGTACAGCTTTTTTTGCAGCGAAGCTGTATATGGCTATGTTCTGACCAAAAGTGCATGCGTCGACAGGGTGTGTAGAAAAGAATCGGGGCCACAAAATTTTATCGACAGTAGCCTACTGCGCTCCGGCGGTGCTCCATGGCTCCGGAGTGGATGGCGGAATAATGAAACGTCATTGTGTACCCAACAATGTCTGTGCCTCGTTTTGTTCTGACATCGACATCGCTCGAGCGACGTTATGAGCAGTTGTACTTTTGTCTTGCTATGGCCAGAACGCGCTTAGTGCATACTGAAGAAGAAGAAGAACGTGCATGTAAACAGCGCCGGCGTGGGCAACAGCATGAATGGGTGCGAAGACGACGGGAAGCCTCTATAGCCGAAGGCGTGTCGTCCGAAGAGTTCGCAACGTCGGATAGCCGCTCTGTGACAGATGAAGAACAACAGCGTGCCCGTGAGGATCGCCTTCGCGAACAGTTGCCGCGATAGCATCGGCAACCAATTGCAGTATGTCACAGTGACCACAAATCAATGGTTACCATGGTGACAAAGTAAAGAGAAAATAAAAGACGATAACTACAATGAAGTTATGTGTATGTGCCTTTATTCAATCAATGTAGCAATTAACCATATATAACTCAATATAGTTGTCAGAAAGTACAGCTTCGCTGGTTTTCCATCTTCACGTGATGGAAGGGCTTTGAATTTTTTAGTGTGACAGTTGTTTGATATTCAGGAAAGAAGCCTGCATTTATAATTTGATATACAACGACGACCTTCCTGAAATAAACTTTGGTACTATATCAGGCTCCTTTAGTTATAACAATGATAAATTCAAGACTTGAACCACCATCAAACTTGCATCGTGGTACCCACAAGATCATTATCAAAAATTTAGGCCTGGTCTGTTGAAGAATAAAGTGAGCCAGTCCTAGAATAGATTGTCTAACACTGCGAAGCAAATTACATCGACTGGTTTTCATATAAAGCTCCAAGTAAACAACTGCCGACAACCTGCGCGTCTTTTGTACACTTGCCCGAATCAAAATAATACTTTTAAGACCAACCTGGTCTGGGCCACTGGATACATAGCGCAAACACATAGCACGGTGGAATAAAGTCAAATCAAGTTCTGAACATTTTGTTGTGTTTTTTATGATAATATACCGCTCCTTATTCTAATATCCATTTCTATCCTTGTTAGGAGCCAACTGGACGGCAATATACTTCACCGGTAATTGTGACGGCAGTATCTCTTTATTCAATTATCGAGGCTTCGTACACCGAGCGTTTAACAAAGTTGACCTTCATTTTAAGTGATATGCACGAACAATTCTCTCGTCTTTCAAAATGCCATTTCCTCCATGGGACGATAGTCGTGTATGCTTCTCTTTGCTGTTTCAGTCTCCGTTTTTATGCTGTCTTCTTCTCCGATGCAGAGTTCTCCTATCTACTACGGGCCCTATGCGAGATGTACAAGAACCGGACGTTCAAGACATACCTTGGCTTTTCACCTTTCGTGATTATACAAAACCCCGAAGACGCCGAGGTAAGTTCACGGTAAAGCAGCTACACATGACACTTGGAAGCTGCAGTTTTTTATTCGAGAACGCTTCTTCACACCAGCCTTTGAAACGCGAAATAACAGCCTATGCGATTGCTGTGTTTAAGCACGCAGTTATTTGCCGGTGTACAACAAGCCGTCATTTTCTAGCGGCCCCACCTAATAAAGTTTTTCATCCTTCCATCCATCCCACCTCCCATCTCTATTCCTACGGGTGCCGTCTAGTCTCTCACTGCGTGTATAAAACGATGTAACTTGGCTTCTGAGAGCTATGCAGTGCTATCGAAACTCGCAGCTCTATAGTCAAAGAGTGATATTTCATACGGTTGTTTTTAACGGCGTATTGCTTTGGCAAGGTGCGAAAGGAAAGCCGGTAGACAGGTTTAGTCCGACTTTGTGGCAGCTTCTGTGGCCACGCACAATGACATTGCGGCTTGTTAGTAATGTCTCAACGGTGACAGCTCGGGAACACACTTGTAAAGCTGAGTGCCGTTAAATACAGAAGAAAAGGGGGAAAAAAAACTGCCAGCTTTGTACGACCCTGGAAAATGGCAACCCAAGTTCCAGCGGTGGCAGACGCTCTTTGTTTAGGCCGGAGGTGTTTTCCCGCCTAAGACGCGTTCCGGCTTCTGGGAAAATTTTCCGCAGCCTTCGCGCTCCCTCCTCACCATGTCAGTTGTTGCGCCGGCGCCGGCGGCCTTGAGCAATGAGCCACTTACATTTAGCACTCTCAGATCAACACGTTTCAACTAATGAAGATAGTTTCAAAAACAGTTCCCAAACGTATAGTGGTTCTAGTATGCGTGTGCAGCTTCAAAGTGAAAGTTCAGCCTTTTGGCCACAACAATTCTAGAATTGCTTTCGCTATACTTGGAGAAGCATTTTGAGGCTATGAAAAAGAAATCCCATGTTTCCCCCAATTCACTCACAAGTTTGCAAATTCTCCAGCCTGTGAATGCTTTGCGCTGTCCGATGTACACTCCATATACCCAATTTGCTATGCTTTCTGTCGCTTATATGCTTATCAATATAAATTCAGTGTTCTTTGTTCAGAATAAAACGGGAATGACATAACCACAAGTAGTTAAAATAAAGCCTGCTGTGTAGTCTCAACAAGGCAGACTGGGGAGGGGTCAGACAATGCGCGAACCTCGTCCACCTTTTTTATTTTCGCCAGCCTATCAGCAAGAGCTGTACGCAAGATCAGTTCGGGGTTTTAACCTTTGCCCTGATCTCGAGCACAAAGTTCTATACACGCTATCTCCGCTTATTATCAACGCATGAAGCTTAACAAAAATATTATTTTACAGCAGGCCAATTCCTAAAAGGCCACCGATTTTGACGTCATTTGGTCCGTCCGTTCACGTGTTTCAGTATACAAGTAAATGTACCAGACACACGGACGGGTGGTCTTCCCATGAAAGTGTTATATATATATATATATATATATATATATATACTACACTCTCTGCATATAACGAAGAAGTTCTCATTATTTTTTTAGATTTCTGCACTATGTACACCGAAAAATTGAATTTTCTTTATATAATAGATCTTGTCCGAAGATTACTTGCACAGGGGGTCATAGTTTTGCAATTTTTCAAAGTGTATGTAATTGGAAGTTGTTTGGTGATTAAAAGATGGGCAAATAAATTTGTTGTAGTGCCACAACTTTTTTGCCGTGATTATACTTGTCCTTTCATTTCACACAACACTTTTTTGGCCTTTCCCACTCGATGCAGGTCCTTCTGTCGAGCTCGGAGAACCTGAGGAAGCCTTTGTTCTACACTTTCACCATACCGTGGTTGGGGCCGAGAAATATGCTTTATATGTAAGTCCCTCCCAAGAACGACGCCGTCCATGTTTTATGTTGACGAACCTTTCGAACAACTTGACTACCACATACATTGGCGCAAGGTTGCTTAAGTCTTAATATTTCCTATTACGCAACATGGTTACTTACAGTCTTAAATACCTACCTAAGTCTTAAATATTTCCTCTTACGCAATATTGTTACCTACTTTAAAAGTGTTTTAAGTTTAGATATAGTGAGGGTGTAGCACTGGTTGTGCATTATTATCGTAGTGAGATAGCTTGTTACGAAGAATTGTTTGCATATTTTGTAGCATAGACAATCTACTATTTAACAGTACCTACGCCGCACTGTTGCATGGGTTATAGCTACAAGCACGAGCTCGCACATGCGATTATGCGTGAATGAGTGAACAATTTCCAGATCACAAATAATCAGTAAATAAGTTACTGAATTGGCACACATTTCTTATTCAGTTCGCTCGTAATACTAGCAGGAATAGGAAAAAAATAAAAGGAAGGAAACATGACGATTATATTTATTCAGACGAATACTGTCGTCGGGCAGCAGAAATTCATTTAAAGCTTATATTGAAGAATATGTTCTCACACGTAATACTGCACACCTTTCACAGTCTCCTTTCGTTTAAGCGCCCCCTTGTCCACGAATGTTGGACATATTGTTATCGAAGGGGTCCGGCCAATACAAATCAGTTCTTTCAAATAAAAAACTTGTGAATTCGGCCCCTGATGTTCCTAAATTGTATACTTTAAGAACACTGGTACTAAAGCGGCTTTGCGAGCGTTATTCCCGCCTAGGTGGCTTCTGCTTGGCACACTACCCCATTTATTTTATGTACCATAGCACGTGCACGGCTGCTAATCCTTCAGAGCAAGCATGCCAAGAATTTCTATAAAGTTTGCCCTGAGCACACGCCTTTTACATAGTCACATAATTTATTAACAATGATTTAACTTTAGAGGCACCACACAAACAGCAACAAACTTGAAACAGCACAGACTGACAAGCGACACAGTCTAGATCAGGGGTTCCCAAACTCGGTTCCGTGGAACCCAGCGGTTCCGCGTACGGTATATTAAGGTTCCTCAAGTGGCCATAACAAATCTGACCCCATCCCCCTTCAGTGGATTTGTTCATTAGACTACATTTAACAATTTGCACATTTAACAATGAAAACCGCCACAGCCGCACTTCAGTATTGTTCGCGAGAAATACCATCACGGCAGCGGCATTCAAGGCTATTTGGTGGATAAGCATATCAGCGGGCAAAATAAATGGGGAAAGGGCAGGGGGGGGGGGGGTCAGTCTTCTATTATATATCTGATAGTGTTAATTCAGCACAAAGATGAAGCGACGTGCTGTCTGTGCCCACGGGTTTGCTCATTCTGTGGCCTACGGTGTAAACCAACGTATGCCTACGACGGATGGCCATTCTGTCTATGATATGAAGAGGGACGTCAAGATGACGACCTAAAAAAAGAAATAGCGAGTAAAATCACGTATCACCATTGATACGAAATTCATGTGGAGTGCTTGAACAAGAGTGATGCTGTGAACTAAAATGCACCTCCACCTCACGAACCAAGTGACCAATTGTTGCATGAGCCAAAAACACATACACGCGCGCGCGCGCGCGTACGCACATATTTTTGTTTATATATAATCACTGGAGACACTTAGTTTTTGGTAAAAAAAAGCACGCACCTTAATGCTCATAAAGACACCACTAAGCTCTTGTTTTGCAAGCGCAGAACCAGCAACAGGCCACAGGCCATGGAAAGACCATACGACAAAGAAAAGCGACAGCAGACGACAGCCATCGTCGTGTTATAATTGGCTGAAGATGCGTCTTCTAAACCCCAGACTAACATCAGATCTAGGCGAAATGACGTCACTCATGTCTTTCAGTCACTTCGTGCGATGTTCTTTCTATAGTGTCCTGCTTACACTTTCTCGCACCTAAGAAACCCTTCATAGGCGTTTGTGAATCCCCGCGCAAGAATTTTCATCCAGCCGTCAACATTCTTCTAGTGTTGCGCGCCTGCTGCGCAGTTGCCAGGTCAACATGACGGCGCGCAAACGCCGACCACAGTGGCCTGGTATCGCGAAGTGAACAATGTGAAGCGTGCCCAACGCTAACCGTGGTCTCTAGAACGCGTCGTAAAAGCTAGATCAGCACTTACGTCGATCGAATTATGCTGCCTTGTGCGCCGGCCCGGCGGAGCACAGTTCGATCACTTCATTCATGCAGTGCGTTTGCACAAAGCTTCGACATTTGTATGTAGTTAGCGGTGTAAGTTCATATCCTATGAATTGTACTGAAGGACTGAACGAACTTCACATCAAGGCCATGGGGCTTGAAGCATACGGCTGACGTACCACTCAATAATTACTGCATTTATAGGTAACTTCCATATTTGCCTTCAGCCATAGCGCACGTATTCGCAACTTCTCAGGCTTCGACTCTGCCTAAGTGATAGTTCTGGCTTTACATGTTTAATTAGCCGCAAGAGAAGTGGAAAAATACTTATAGAGACAACGGTCAGACAAGGAGACACAATCTCTCCAGTTATATTATTTGCATGCTTAGAAGTATTCAAACTATTAGACTGTGAATGATCAAGGGCAATGATCAACGGCGAATATCTCAACAACGTTCAGCTTGCCAATGAAATTGTCGTGTTCAACAACGCTGGGGACACATTGCAACAATTGATTGAGGACCTGAACCACGAAAGTGTCAGAGTAGGTTAACAAAGATAATGTTGAATAACCTGTCAAGCGAAGAATTCATGATCGGCAGTCAGGTCCTAGAGTAAACACAGAATAAGTTGGTCAATGACTCAAAGCAAACCCTGATCATGAGATGGAAATTTACAGAAGAATTAAAATGGGTCGGGGTGCATACGGCCGGCATTTCCAAATCGTGACCAGGAGCTCTCCGCTGTTGTTGAAAAGAAAAGTGTACAATCATTCCATTCAAGTCTTATCATATGGAGCAGAAACTTCGAGGTTAACCATGAATCTTGAAAATAAGTTAAGGACTGCTCAAACAAGCGATGGAACGAAAACTGTTATGCCTAAAGCTGAGAGAGAAAGGGAGTGGTGTGGATAAGAGAGCAAACGGGGGTAGTGGTAGTTGAAATTAAGAGGAAAAATAGGAGCTGGACCGGCCGCGTAATTTATAGGACAGATAATCGGTGACCCATTAGAAATGTAGATTGGGTTCTAGGAGAAAGGGGCGCTGTCGAGGATAGCGGAAAATTAGGTGGGGTGATGAAATCAGTAAATATGCAGGCATAACTTGAAATCAGCTAGCGCAGGTCAGGGGTAATTAGAGATCGCTGGGAGAGGCCTTCGTCCTGCAGACAGCACAGAAGTATCTTGATTACGTTTTCGAACATCCACAATTCGGTCTGAATTTCAATGGACTGTTGCTCTTGAGCCGCATTTCGCTTCGTACTGCGAGGCCGAACTCGCATATTTACAGAAGGGCGTCGGGCGCAGCTTGGATACCACCCAAGCGGTACATACCACACCACCTTTGCATCTTACTATATGTGCAGCGACTGCTCCGAAGAAAGTGCGTCAGTGGCGCAAGATCGACGATTTGAACCGATTCAATCCGAAACCAGCTAGAATGTTGAATCGCTGTGTGCTTCGAGTACCGTGTGTTGTGCAGTATTCTGACTTGCACTTAAGCGTGTGTTCTAATGAGTCTGGAAAATTTATGGCAACGTTCGCCCTGAGTATCGTGGGGATATTGACTGATTCCCCTTGACTTTTATGAGGTGCCACTTGGGCTATGACAGACAGTGTAGTTCAGGGCGCCAGGCCCTGACATCGCCTACCTACGATTTATTACCGGTCTTCAAAATTGATGTGTACGCCCCTTCGGGCATTCCGCCTCTGTTGGAATGCGGTCGCCTGAGCCTGCAATAAAAAACACTTGACCTGGTGCGAGGGATCATCATGTTTTATTAGCAGAGGAGAAGCTAGAAGAAGCGATGAACGTTGATACGATGTCAAAGTGTGATAGGCAACGAAACTTGCAAGTGTGGATGTTATGTAGGGAAGTTTTCGGCCATAATTCAGAGTGTGGATAGCCACAGGTTATTTCTGAATCTTTTTTAGGGCTCCTTTAATAGCTCTCCGTGCCCTCTACAGTGATCCTATGTGAAGGGAACGCGCGTTTCGTCGTCCATTGGAGCTTGACGACGTTGTCGACCAGCCCCTTAGACGGTACGGACTGGCTGATATTGGGAGCTGATATTGAGCCTATGCGCGGCATTAGAACCGCACCTGCAAACCGTGTGCCACGCGAACACATACCATCCCGGTGAACTTAATGTGCATGTCCCTTACCTTGCCTGAGGCCATATAAACTATATAGTAGGATCTTTTTTATTTCCGTAATTAGTACCGAAATAAAGACCTTTAGTAGCTTTGTAATATGGTGGAGGTGATGCATACAGGCGGGGTCGCTCTGCATACAGGCCGGCAATTGCTCCAACTGAACGTCTCTTTCTGCGCGAAATATGTCCCCATGTGTCCATCAGGCTGTATCTCGCAGAAATGTGAGCAGAATGCGTAACACTTTCCGTGCAATCCTTTTGACGGCAGTGCGGTGAACGGGCGAGCGCGGTTGAGCGTGTCGGTGCTGTAGCAGACGCCCGGAAACGGAAGCTGTCGAATAGGCGTGTGTTGTGATTTGCCGTAACAATACAGCTTCGAATACATATGCGTGATGTATGACCAAGCTATCAGTTGACCGCACTTCTTTCATTTCTTGTCGTTTATTCCGTGCTTTGCTTCCTCCTGGCCTCAAACGACGCCGTTACTTAAATGTGAGGCCACTTCGGTTGCACCTTTATCTTAACGTGGAAACGTTTGGCTAAGAAATAGCGTTCGAACAGCGCAGCTTAGTGAATTCCACCCGTGGAGAGTTTTTTGCAGGCATGGTCACTAGTCATGTGCCACAAGGTATGTGCCACCACTCTTAATGACAAAAACATCCTTTAAGATTTCTCTGGTGCTAGGCGGTGCACTAGTGCGCTGTTGAGCTCGAGGTGACCGATTCGAATCCTTGCCACGCGCGGACTTCGCGGCGGCGCTGCTCGATGACGCAGCAAGTCCAGTGGGAAGCGCGAGAGAGGCGCCTGGCTGCATAGACGTTTTAGGCGGTGGCAATATGGTGTGTAGCTACATTGCTCGTTGTATAGGTTCTACCGTTATTCTTTTTATTGCGATAGCAATTATATGGACACTTTCAACCGGATTTCTGCCGTCGCCGTCGCCGTCGCTGTGAGGTTCCTATAGATATAATCTTCGCCGTGTGCCGTATGCCCGAGCGAAAGCGTGCGGGGACGTGCGCTGTCACGGAGAGCGAACGCACTCAATCTCCCACGCGCAAGCAAGGAAGCGGGAAGCCAGCGCCGGAGGGAGCGGGGGGGGGGGGGGGGGGGGCGCACTTCCACTCTGCCAACAACCGCGCTCGTCGCTCGCTCGCACCGTCTCTTATCTCACACGGCTCTGACCTTTATGCGCCGTGCATTCGCCGCTCAGTTTCCGTTGAAGCGATAGACCGCACGTACCTTCGCCGCTGCGGCGTATCCGCTTGCTGCCAGGGTTTTGAACGGTCGTTGTCTGCAGTCATTCAGTGTGATCTATTCATGTTTGTTTGTGCGCGTGCACACCACGCTTGTTCATTCAGTTAGTAATAGTCGGGCCACATTTTCCAACGCACGCTACACATGCAATGCTGCCCCGATCGGCAGTACAGCGCTACAGGTGTGTCCCTTCGCACGCGCTGCCCACGGGAAGCGCTTCTCATCAACACCACCGTTTCACACGCGCCTTCTCGTGGTGATCGCGTCTCTCTTCATGTCGGTCTACTTACGCCGCAGCACACCTGCTTACTTAATCAGCTCATGTTTACTACAATTCATATTGCTACCAAAGCCACTCACCTTACTTCGTATGACATTGCTGTGTTGCTATCGCATTCATTGCTTCACCCTTAGGGCGAAACTGTGACATTTTTTTCCTTCTCTTCTGTTTCCATCGTGCCATCCACGACCAGATGGCATTCCAGCACACATTGTGTGCGACTGCCAGCATTACTCGACTGATACACATAATAAGGCTGGTGTACCAGTCGAAAGCTCCACTCATTGATACCATTTTGACATGAAATAAAAACGGTGGTAGAAACCACTATCCCAGTACACTTTCTTTTCTTTTTTTGTTTTTTTCTTTCTTTGTGATCTTCTGTAGCAGCTTCCATGCTGCTATAGGCATGGAATAAAGAAAACTCGGCTGTTCGTTGAATAGGCTTGACTTCTTACACCGACTTTAGATGCACCATGCATTGGGTGCATGTTAAAAAAAATCAGATGGTCAACCTTAATCGGCAGTCCTACAGCGTGCCTCGTAATCAGATCCTGGTTTGGCACGTAAAATCCCAGAAATTTGTATTTTTATTACACTGGCTTCACGATGAGCATGCTTCGTCTTTCGGTCTTTCCTACGCAGCGCAGGCAACGTGTGGCGTTTCAAACGGAAGCTGCAGATGCCTGCATTTCACTCAAAGACCTCTGGAGAAGTTCATGGACGTGGTAAACGAGCACGCAGACAGCATGGTTGAGCGCATGAAGAAGCCAGCGTCAAGAAAGAGCTGGCTCCCATTCAAAATATGTCAAACGGTGCAGTCTGGATCTCATTGGAGGTATGGCCCCGCGGCAGCGCTTTCGTAGAAAAACAATACCTTGTATTACAACTGTCGCGTGACAGTTGCTATGTGCTCCTATTGGGTAATTGAATGAACTGAGCGAATACGATCCTGTAAGTGTGGCAGGGAACGCCCTTCTCCATTGTCATTCGTCGTTATTTATTTATTTATTTATTTATTTAGTTATTTATTTATTTATTTATTCAAAGTACCAAAGGGAGCATTGAGTAGGGGGGGGGGGCGGCGTCGAACAAATGACAGCATAAACTTGAACGGTATTGTGGCACAACACTGTCCTGAACCCGAAGAACGGAAGTGTTTGCTTATAATTTGTTGAAGCCACAACAAGGCAAATGCATTCAAAATATGAACGTATCAATTTGCGATCGGAATAAGACGATTCCATTGACCCGATTTTTTTCTCGTTTTCAAACGACCCGGAGAAAACCGAAAATGAAGTAGTTTCTTCATATGAACGTGTCACTGAGTGTGCAATGTACAATGAAAAGTCTAAGAAAAATTTGCGTCGCTTGCTTGTTTGTACAAAATCTCACAGAACAAAAATCATAATAGAATGGTGCTGCGTGTCAGTACATGCTTCCTGCAAGCGAAGTATCACATTCATCCTTCGCGACTAAGTTCATGATGTGTATATTTTATTTTAAGGTTTTTTTTATTGCGCACTTAACGCGTTTTTATTGGGCAAATGTGGGAATGATTATGGCACATCACTCGCGACACCATAGTAATAACGTATGGCGTGCCCTTGACGTTAAACTTTCCCTGTTATTCTTTATATATGCGAGCTGTGCAAGTGCGGCTTTTACAAGGTGGTTTAGGCTCCTTGCGGGCATACTATGAGCAGGAGTTTATATTCGGAAAATGCGTACCTAACTAAAACGATTCATTATTACTTTTACTTGGGTAGTTAGGGTGTGTACCTTTGTTTACGCCCGTGTAGCAGTTGCTGTTAAGAACTTCAAGACAGCTAGTTTTCGCAAGGCAAGTTCATTTTGTTTGATTTTTTGACATGGCTCATATTTCAAGGTATACGCATCTCCAACGTTGCCGTTAGAGTGCCGCTAGTTTCTATATTCTGAAGCAAGTGGTCCCGATCAAGTGACAGGCATGCTCAGAAGAGTCGAGATATGGTCGAATTTGTCAAACAGAATGTAGTAGTCCGTCACCATTTACACTTCACGGTTCGAAAGGAATGTTGCACGAAAATCACGCAAACAGCTGAACCACAACAAGCCACTACAGAAGCGGCATTTGCTTTCGGAACGAAGCCATGCCAAATCCTAGAAAATATCAATTTGATACCCATAATTCCCATAATTGTCGAACGACTGCAGCGTCACATTTTCCTCTAGTGTGGGCCGAGTGAGAAACTCTGTGCTGCTGAAGACAACAAGTGCTGCGGTTCCCCGAAGTCATAAGCAGATTAGGAACTCAAAATCGCCGACGCCTTGTCCCTTTCTCGCGGCAGCGCACGGGATTAAAGACGCTGTTGATACGCGGCACGGTCGAGGTAACGGCGGCGTCCAAGCGGACCAGCCGTGGTAGCCCAGTCACTCGGACGTCGCACTGCTCAGCTGGCGTTCGCTGGCTCGGGCCCGTTCTAGCACGTTCTACAACTTTATCAAGAGAAGCTTTTCTTTAAAAACAAGTTGTGGGGTTTGACGTCCCGAAAGGGCATAGCGAATTATGAGGACTAAGAGACCAGGACAGAAATTCGGGTTAGTTAAAATTAAATAGTGAGGTTTTGCGTGCCAAAATCACGATTTGATTATGAGGCACGCCATAGTGGGGGCTCCGGAATAATGTCGACCACCTGGGTTCTTTCACGTGTGCGGTTTGTTGGCCTGACCTATAGTGGCAAACAGGGTAGTTAAAAAGTAAGCTTCATGTACGCGCCCTTGCCCTTTCAATGCTTCTCAGTTTCCCAACGTGATGAACGCCGTAGGAAAGACTTTGGGTTAATATTCACCACAGGGGTTCTTCAACGCGTACCTTTTTAGCATGGCACCCGAACGTTCTTGCATTTCGCTCCCATAGAAATGACCCACCTTGGGCGGGAATAAAGACCTGCGCCCTTGTGTTCCGTAGCACAACCCAATAGCTACATTAGGCACCGCAGTGGGTTTTAAACTTAAAGAATCTCTGCGAAGTTGGTTAATTTACCTTGAGTAATTAACAATAGGAGCAAACACAAATCTCGTGACGGCAAAAAGCATTTTTTATTGCGATAGCAATTTATGGACACTCCAAAGCAGTTTTCTGCCGTCGGCGTCGCCGTCGCCGTCGCCGTGAGGTTCCGTATGACGTCAGTGGAGATGAAATCGTCGCCGCGCGCCGAACGCTCTATGTGCGAGTGAAAGGGCGCGAGGGACGCGCGCTTTCACGGGGAGTGAACGCACGGCGAAGAACAAACGCGCGTTCAGCGCCGTGCTCCCTTAAGGGCTGCAGAAGTAGGCGTCTCTTTCCTCCTTTACAATCACCATATATGTAGAACAACGCGCCTTCTTCCGACGCGCGAAAGGCCGTGGCGGGGAGGGGAGGGGGGAAGGAGGCGACGTTTAGCTGCGGCATCAAGTGCCTATTTATATCAGAGGCTCCGCAACAGTCACCAACGCCGTACCATTTTGTGCGAACGCGGGCAAAACGCCGACGGCGTCGACAACAGTTCTGCGTGTTGCCGGTGCTGCTGCATGTCCAAGGTTATACACCTGATAAAGCTACTCTCATTACTCCGTATAGCTCTCTACAAATTTGCTATCGCAATTGATGCTTCGCCTTTCAGGTGAAACTGCGACAACTTTTTAGTCACGCCGTCCCTAAAGCACACCCAAATTATTTTTAAGCCCTGGCTAAAGCTGCAAGTGCGGACACTCTGCCCGTTGCTGAGCATATTAAGCTTTCTTAAAAAACGTGATGCCGTGAGGTATAATATTACTAAAATGTCCTGTAGAGTGTATGCTGGCTTACGGTATCTCCAGCGACATCGATTTTAGTTGTTCTCGAAGTGACTTAATTTCTGAGCCTTTCTTTTTTTTTTTTCAGAAGTCCTCATGGGCGTGAACTTGAATACTCAGAAGAACCAGAACAGCCATACAGCGAATATATTTCTGGGTAAATTTTTACGTCCATCAATTAGTTCACAAAGTACTGTTCACATAATTATTATCCCTCATTAACGTGTGTTTCAGAGTCAAGAACGTCAAACGGAGCCGCAGCTTTCAAATATTTTGATTGAGAAACAGGAGCAAACCCGAGTGTACACTGAACGATTGGCCGTTCTTCACGCTGGTCAAATCAAAGGTGTAACATCGCGTCCTGAGGAGAAAAAAAGGTATGTCTCTCACTATAACGGCTATGATAACTGATTGTGCACTGGTAAAATCAATAACATTATAGTTTTACGTGCCGAAACCACGATCTAATTATGAGGGACACCGAAGTGTGAGACTCCGGAATAATTTGGGACCACCTGGGGTTCTTTAACGAGCACCAAAATATAAGTACAACGGGTGTTTTCGCATTTCGCCCGCATCTAAATGCCGCCACGTGACCGGGATTCGATCCCGCGACCTCGCGGTTTAGCAGTCCTCACCATAGCCCGGACGCAACCACAGCGGGTGTGTGCGTTGGGTCATGGACCCTGTGCGAAAGCATAATCTTTAGGTTGTAAGTGCAAAGTGCAATGAGCTAAAGAAAACAAAAAACAACAATAAGCGTTCAAGGAGGCTGTGTCCCGCCTCTCGCAGACGCAAGCTATCCCACTTTAAACATTGTAAACGTCCCCCTGAGGCGCATGATGCAGAGCATGTTGTGCACGGCCAGTCAAGGAGTAATCGTGCTTCTTTCTTTCCTTCTTTCTTTCTTTCTATTTTCCTTGTTTGCACATCAGTCGATCAACCTGGGGAACTCTAACTTTATAGAAAACGTGCTAATGCGGGACTTCTTATTGAGCGATGGCATAACCCACATCATGACCTCATAGCAAACCCGGGATACCAGCAATAAATTGAAATCAAGAATGATGGAACCGCGCAATAGGACACTCACCCGTAATTCCTGAATGCTGTAGTCCTCAAAAGAGCACGAACAGTCCCACACTTCCTGCACGAATAGACAACCGTGAAATGGCACAACCATGACGCCAGTTAAGGAGATCCTCTAATGAAGACTAATAAAGCAGGGTTAATTATATACCTATATCAAGGGCAATAAGAATTTTCCGCAAAAATTTTGTCACGACATGGTCAATCGTAACATATACAGTCTGTGCTTTTTTTACTTCGCATACTGAAAACATAATCACTCTAATTACGTGGCGACAAATGAATTATCTGCTCAAGGAGACACCATTTGCAAGAAAGACCGGAAGCAATTCATTCACTAAATGAACTAATTACTTCAATTGCCATCTTAATCGCCAGCTTTACGGCACATGCTTTTTGTTATTGAAAATTTGAAGAGAATCGGTGATAAAAGCCTTGTTCTGGTGCTCCTAAATTTCAAAATGACCACGTAGACCGAAATAACTGCCGCCAAATTATGCATTTCATTTACCTAATTACGCGGGCAGCATCGCAAAGCGTGCACCACGATGCGAACCCCAAGTGATGTAGTGGTCGGCCCAAAATAAAGCTTCGGCACAAACGCGCGAGAACGCGATCTCTCTCGCCCCTAGGTGCCGCAGTGACCACGCATCAAGTCGAGGTTTGCACAGAGCGCCAAACAGATTCAAGGTCGTGGGAAGAATCCAAGCGCGACGGCAGCTTCATTTCAGCCACACGTTTACGTTACCGAGATATTGCTTGTGGTTGTTCGTTGGGCTGCGCTCGGGGGAGCTGCGTGCGTAATCATATAATTGAACGAATAATTTGACACCAGTTATATTTGTTTACATGACTACTTGAAGAGTAAAATAATGACACTAGGCGTTTATGGCGATCCTCTTCAACAATCCAGTGAGACATGCATCGTAAAGTTTGTAATTAGAAGTTTTTTATGTTTAATTAGTTATTATTGAATGCATTGCTTTAACCTATCTTGCAAAGGAAGTCTGCCTGAGCAGTTCATTCATCGCTGGTCATGTAATTAAGTTAATTTTGTAGGATGTTTTGAAAGAAAAAAGTGTTCGAGGAATCAAAAAACCACGCAACTGTTATGAACGTAGGTGTTATGCAAGAAAGAAATAAAGTTACTACTTTCTACTACAAGGATGAAATTGCGTGCCGAAGCTGTGCGCACTATCAATGCGGAGTGCGCAGGGGCATTATCGTACGAAAGAATGCACTTTTTTGAGAAACAACCGGCCTCAATGACCCCTTGTAGCACTGCTATGCGTTCCGCTGTGTACGTGAAGTGCTCATTCTCTCTTTCTCTGCCTCTTTTGATCTTGCTATTACCCCTTTTCCTTACCCTCCAGCAAACAGAACGCACGTCTGGTTGACCTCCCTCTGCTTTTCCTACTTTTGCTTTCTCTCGCTCTCTCTCCCCCACGCACACGATCTCTCTGACGCTTCACAACCTGCACGTATCAAGCTGTATTGACAGTTTGACCATCATGTACAAATTCAAGGTGAACAATTCTATGACAGCTACTACTACTGTTAGAGTCCTGGCAAATATATAAGGCTTCTGTAAAGCTGCACGCGTACACACACAAAGCCACAGAGTGAATTGGAAACCTTATTTTGTGTTCTATTAGTAGTTTCGAAATAGTTCAGTCAATGTTTGCGGTAATGTCTACCACCTTGGGTTATAATTAGGCATGTCGCATATGGGTAGCACGATGATGACCATTATGGCCATTATGGCATTCGCCAAGGGTCATGTTGTGCTTGAGCGTTCCTGCGCCTTGGCTTTGAAGATTGCTTTCTGAGCAAGTAAGCAAACTAGCATTGAAATACACGGCGATGTTTTTTGCTTAAAAATGAAGTTTCAGCATATACATGACTTGTTGTAATCATATAGAATGATTTCAAGGGCACGACACATGAGGTCGCGCATTAGTTAGTGGTTGTAATGAGCTAAAGGTCAACAGCCGCAATGGCTGTGTGGAATACTCGCTCACCGACGGAAAGTATGTAGAAGTAGAGAACAGGAAAGTGTATACCATTTTTTTAAATAGGAGCATTTGTGGGAAATGGGTGAACAAAGTTAAATTGTAAAAGAAGGAGCTGGACAAAAGGTGGAAGTCCTTGGCACCTTTGTGTCGGTTTTATATCTGCTCAATATTCATGAACCTTCCTTAAAAAGTGACTTAAGCACTGCACCTACCAAATAAAGAACATTAAAGTTGTGTGTTCTTCTGTATCGTCATTGTAAGATGCCTATCTAGCACTACTTTCCTTCCCCGTTATTGGCCTAACCTGTCGTCTTCGTTTACTCAGGGTGACGTTTCTCATGGCAGTCCGAGCCTTCCGACCATGGATGTGGCTTAACACCATCTACAACATCTCCATGGAAGGAATGTGGTTTCGAAAAATGATAAGTGGCATCAACGAATTCAATCTAAAGGTAAATTGCATAATGAACATTTCAGATTGGGAAGGATGTACTAAGGCCTCTGTTCAAACACTAATAAGACAGCCTGATGCAAGAGGACAAGTTGATAATTTAATCAAGTGTCAATATTCAATTTGTCATCCTGCACTGGAGAAGGGGAACGTATTATAAACATGTGATAAAAAGAGGCGGACAAGAGAGGAAGCAATTTCAAGTTAATACAAGCTTTCCCAGCGACATCACGTGTCAATTTTTGGTGGAGTCATTCTTAACCGGCGGATTTTCAATTCATGTGAAGCATGTCATTTGGCACTGTTGCTATATGGACGGAGTTCTCACTTAGCTTTGCACTTCAGACACGATGTCGATAGCGCTGCATCGTCCTTTCTCTCTATCCTTTTCTTGTGTCTCGTCTTACTTTTGCGGCTGCTACAAATTTTCGCACTTGACTAATGTCCGAGACGGCCATGTTGCTTCAAATAAATGTTTTATTTTAAGCTTGTATTTTTACTGTAGACATTTAAGGTGAAGTTTTAGCTCGGGACCAACTCTGATTACATTATTCAAATGCATGTACAACGCTAGCAGAAATGCTTTTGTGTAACAACCGCTTGACTGATTTGAATAAAATTTCTTGCATTTAAGCGAGAAAGTGAAATTCTACATGAAACTCTAGGAAGCTGAAATGGGATTTAGGACATAAAATTTGTCACAATAATTGCCAAAAATTGGTTAGTTATAAAATAGAAGCACGAACACTACAAATCCATAGCTCTGCACCAAAAAAAAAAAAAAAAGATGTCAACTGCATCTGTTACAGAATCCCAAGCAAACAAATGTGATACAGGAATAGGCAGCTTGCACGAAATCGTTACAATGCTTACGAGGCTTTTGCGAAATTCTTACTTACAAGTTGAGTTTGCTGTTGGGCTAGTGGGTATATGATGCTAGGAAAGACAACAGCGAAAAAACGGGACAAGCAAGAGAGACCAACACAACGGTGACTTGCAACTGAAGATTTACTTCGTGCGGTGCAATATATACTCACGGAAAGGACGGGAGTACAGGGCAGGGAAGGCTAAAAACAACCACAACAAACAGGTGGACGGGGAAGCGAACGTGGATGGTAGACGAGCCGCGATGGCCACACGTACCTACCAATTAGCGGTTTATTTCAGAGCAATGCATAATGCATCAATGTTGTCCGCTTTATATGTATTATTAGGTGCAGTTCACAGAATCGTGATATCGCTTTTTATTGCGGAGTTAGAGTTTTAAACATGATACTTGAGTTCATATTTTAATTTTTTTTTCTAAAAAAGCCTAATACCATGAATTTAAAAAATTCTCTTCCTACAGTTACTAGACTTTAACTGTGCCTTTTAAATGCGAGAAACCTAATGAAAATTGGCACAGCGGTTACCCAGAAAGGCGATTTCTCTGTCCACATGTTCTTAGAAGCTCTTAAAATAAAGCTTCATCCTAATGCATTGTTTCTCAAAGCGAAACAAATTGCGCTCGTGCAACTTTGCCCTTACTAGATGACGGCCAGTTTTCAGTACGCTGTTTTCCTCCAGTGTGCACAAGGGGGTTTGGAAAGAAAGTGACAGCAGCCCCAGTCCACTGTACACGCTGAAAAAGACGAAACACAGACATTAACAAAAACAACGACCAGGGCGATTGCTGCCCATCGCAAGTCGCTATCATGCTGGCGAGTTACACCGAAGAAGGACTTGTTCTGCGGTGTCATGCGTCGACATGATGGTGACTTCACACCTCCAGGCACCATTTTTTTCTTTTGCTTCAGATCATGAGCGAACGAAAGAAGACATTCCACCTGTACAGAAACCAGGGAGACCTCAGCGGAAGCGAAGACGAGGAGGTCAAGGACAATCAAGGGCTCCAGCCCGAGAGACGTATGGCAGTGATCGATATCATGCTCGACAAACACTTCAAGGACCCGAGCTATACGATGCACGAGATACGCAAGGACCTTGACTTGCTTCTGTTCGCGGTGAGCTTTAGGGTCAGTCCTTTCTAAGCAGCTGCTTGGCTGCACGTTATGGGCTCATTCATAAACGGACAATCGATAGCCCTTAAACATGTGTAGTAGGTTCCTCTTTTAACGGTTGATCATCTTGCAACTATGACTTTTGCTTATAAACGCCACATGTTCTCTGAGAAAGATCTTAGAGAAAAATATTTTTATCTGAACAGGTTGTCGCTGATTCAGCTAAGAAATTTATGAGGCATTTGTTTTCAGTGTTCTCGTGCGTAGCCTTAAGTTCGCTTTTAACAGATAGCAAAGAGCTACACTTTTTATGTGGGCCGGCCTCTTTCATGTACTCAAACCTAAGCTCATATTCAAAACCTAAGATTATATTTACAAAATTTTAAACTGTAAGTACCGTCCACAATAGATCATCCCCAAATCGATCAATCCGTAGTCGCGACTGTGTGCTTAAAGCCGGCCACTAATAAACACTCTTAAGTAAAATAAGCTTTCTCGATACAGGTCTTGATTACAGCAGGTGCAGCGTATGTTGTTAGATGGATTTAGCTTAACGTATTTAATCGCCTTGCGTCCGCAAAGCACTGGCGTATCAAAAGTGTCCATGCGCATAACCTCACCTCAACGATTGGCGCTGAAATGTGCACGCGCGTATCTCTTGATTGCGTGTGGGCTTTGCGGGTTCTTGTAGTGCGCTCTCGCGAGATCGCATCGCTGGCAAAAATATCAGGTGTATTGCGATATGGTGGCCGTTATGGTGAGCGATGCGAGTGGCTGCTGTGCGCGGCTACATTTTCAGTTGCGCTAAACACGGCTTCAGAGGGAAACGTATAAAATAAGTTGTGACTCTGTTCCACGTTGTTCTGGCGGTAAATATCTTCCAAGATTCCTCGCAGTGGCATCACATTGCCGTCACCTTGCTAATGGCGACCGAGAAAATCGGTGATGGCCCGGACAGCAGGCAAGCGCTGCGTCTTGCTGCTTCGCATATGCTAGAGATGTTTTTTTCGGATGAGCACACTAGTTTCAGAACGTAAATTTCATTTCTTATGACTCGTGGTGTGCCCGGACATGCTATTAGAAATAACCAACATTCAGCGTTTCTGCCGGCGTCAGCTGGCGTTCTGTCACTCGGCGCTGACACGGGGACAGGCAAAACGTGGGAATGCCAAGGACTGAACAAGATCTCGGCGGCGTTCTGTTGGCTTCGACGCGTAGCGAGGCGACGCCAGTAGAAACGCTGAATGTGGTTCGGTCTTTATGGGATCAGCACGGGGGTGTAATTCCTCTAGCAGATCAGAACAGAGCCAAAGTATGAAGAGCAGTATCACCTGCTGCAGGATTTCCTTCAATTAGAGCGGAAATTCAACTATACATAAGGCTCCTCATAAAGAACGAATGCTAAACAGTTGAAGAAAATTTGTGCTGGTCCGTGGATTCAAACCAGTAACCAACGCTTCTCCAGTGCGGTCGCTCTACCACCTGAGTTACCCGGTAGGATAGCAGGTCACAGAGAGAGGGCGAAGTCTTCGACAATTCGAAGCAGAGGGACACTGAGAGACCCGCGTGAGAAACCCGTATGTGTTTCCTATGTAGCTTTGTGCTGCGGTCAGGTGGATGACAATTTTTTTCCCTTTCAGTGTCTCCTAATGTTCATGTCTATACGCAGGGACATGACACTACATCTATTGCTATGGCCTGGACGCTGTATCTCTTGGGGCTGCATCCAGAACTCCAGAGGAAAGTCCAGGAAGAATTGGATGCCATATTTATGGACGACTTTACCCGAGATGTAACGAGAGACGACACAGACCGCATGGTGTTCCTCGAGGCATGCTTCAAGGTATAATGCAAGGAGACCTTCATGCCCAACGTCAGCAGGAGTGAAAATCCGCAGGAACACTCAGTCCTGTTCGTTGGATGCAGGGCGTGATGCCGAGTCATGAGCAATGCACGAACAAGAGCATATTTCAGAACTACAGATATTACTCCGGTGAAGCTACTTTAACGTGCAGTTTATTAGGTACAGGAATATGATGTTGCATATTACTGGAAGAACTTAGTTATCAACAGACTATTCCCTAAGCCTAAGTTAATCAGCCCGCAAAAAGTATTCACTGCCACTCTCACTTTGTACAAATAACTGCAAGTACGATAAAAATTAAACGACTTAACCAACACCAGCTTTATTTCCACCTGCGGCACAACCTCTATCTATCTTCTTTCACATTGTCTTCGACTCCGACGCATAGCGAGATAACAGAATAGTGAATTAGTGGGTTAGTTGGCACTACATTTTGTGCAAAGGCTAATGTGATACAGAAAAAGCAGAGAACATGAATGTCTTGTTTGTGTTCTCTGCTTCTTTTGTGGTACCACGTTAACGCTCCCATAGCGCGATAAGTTTCTACTGGTTCTAGAGATTTTAAATTTATGGTGCATTTATAACACAGACAATTACATGATAGCAGAACGTTTACAAGAGGAAGTCCCATGGAATGACTCTCAGCATCAGCAGCGTTTTCAAACTCCTATAGAATGCCGCGATAAGTTTGTTTCAAGCATACATTTCGCCCACTTCATCGCTGTCGGGACATTTCATCTATCACCAACATACACGGAGTGCTTTGCAGTTATAATATTCAAATGCATGCTAGCGCTCATGAGCTCATGGTTCAATCGTTCGATAGAGCGCCGGCCTCAAGATCAAGAATTGTGTGTTAGATGTTCTGCTTGACAACTGATACAAATTTAGCATTAGCGGGACATCATATATAGTGGCGGACCTCTACTTGGCGATATGCTAGGGCATAAATGATATAACCGTTGGACCCGTAGAGTGACGGCTCCTTCGGAACAATAGCAGCCAATTTGACGTAGCATCAAAGAAGGGGATAGTAAATGTGTAGTTACGCACAGCATAGCACTGCGGGTCACTCATGGTAATAAAATTGGTCAGGAAGGTGTGTGCAGTAATCAAACTTTTGCAAAGCACTGTGGAATTTTATACGCAAGGAGGCGAACCTGTCGCCGTGAAAACCGTTTTGCATGGTATCGAATATTACAGTGTGCCTCTACTGCTTTACCATGGC